>NC_135758.1:31265619-31518119 GCF_052425735.1 Oculina patagonica | reverse complement strand
TTTTAAAGTTAAAGATGAAGTAAAAGGTCGAAACAAGGATTTCTTTTAACAAGCTAAATATGAGCAACCATTCAGTAGCTACGGAAAAGTAGATAAAGCTGAAAGGTAATTTTAAAGTAATCCGCAACGCGAGTTCTCACTTAGTTGAAACGTGAGTTCACACTTAACTCGTAAATGAAATCCTTGTCTTCCGCAGATAAGTAAATACAATTGAAATACTGCGGAACCAAACTTAAGATATATAATTCTCCCTTAAGATATAACTTATCCCAACACCAAATGTAAGAAACCGAAGAGAGAAATACTCGGAGATCTCGTATAACATGAATACACACAAGCGAAAACATTTCTTAAGTTGAACTCATTGTATTCTATAAACAATGAGTCGCGGCGAGTCAACAAAAAGATTTTGTTAGTTTAATTGAAAAAATACCCGGCTTGTTGTATTTCCTTATTAATCCAATTAGTTCTCTCTTTTGCTTCCCGTCGTTATAATACTTTAGCAAGATTCTAGAAGCGGCTAAATGTTAAGCTACAATTCTTAAAGCGAATAAATATTAAGCGAAATTTCTAAAGCGGAAAATAAATGTTTGATAAAATTGAAAAGGTGAATAAATATATGCGACGACTAAAAGGACCGATCAAGATTTCTTTGTTTATCTTTGTGACAACATATTGCCTTGTTTCCTCAGTATTGGCAAACATTAAATAAATGATATTGTCCTTTAGTCGTAATACGTTCAAATGCTTAAAGATTAAATATGTTTTGTATTTTTATTTTCTTTCAATTTAAGTTGTTTTTGTGTTTTTCCGAAGTTTTAAACTTTTTTTGTGTTTTCTAGTTTTTTAGAGTATAGGAAAGCTATAAGGAAATATTATTTAAAATGATGCGTTTACATATTATTCCCCTCTTTTTTAAGGGTCGCCTCCCGGCGAAAAAAGAAAATGAATCAACAAAATACACGGTGGAGAAAACGAACGAAGGTCAAATCTAAGAAATTAGTTTTGGTAGAAAGCTAAGTCACGAATACGATATGTAAACCGAGTTGTGGATGTGGTATAATCATGGCGCAATTTAAGTTGTCGTCGCTTGATTATAACACAAAAGTACTAAAAAGAGTGAGTAAGATTTATGATAGGCAGGAGGTCGCCGGTGATGCCACTATTGGGCAGGTGAAGGGCTACCCAATCCGTTACAAACGTGGCCAGAGCACAAAAATTAGCCTCCTGCAGTTCATAAATCAAACGATAGAGATGAAAGTGTTCATGGAAAATAGCATGCTCTAACCTAAGAGTTTGTTTAAACATTGGTAAAATATAGGTCTCACGTAAAAGAAAATATCTACAAAACGAAAAGATCAATAATTGTTCACCGTTTGTCCATGATATGTAAAGTTCTCCATCTAGTAGCTTGATAAGAGTCGTTAGATCTTCTTTGCGGATGATGTGCGGGGGAAAACAAATCGTAGTGGGCGAGTGTTCTTGGCGGCATGGTTGACAATAGCGTAGTGTCGGATGTGTATTATAGAAAGTGTCCAGGTATACACTGATAGTGATGAGAAAACTCGCGGGTTTACACGTCCGCTTCCTCTCCGGCTGGTTCTGAATTCTGAACTCGAATGGCGGATCTTGGTCGTTGGCAGGCTGGGCAGGTGTGGGTACAGACCGTACCGGAACCCGTCGTGGAAAGCCTGACATTGTAGACTGTTTTACAAAAGAAGAATGTTAGTGTAAAACTGATAAGGCAACTCAAAATACTAATTCCCAGGGCTGTATAGGCGATTTTAGCCATTGTGGCGTCAGGTTGCTCGTGGATATGGTTAATGCCATCTTGAGCCATCTCCAGCGAGTGGGTCAATTGACCATCAATTGTGTTGAAGGTTGTGTCAAGGTCCTTAAGGACTGATTTATTGAGATGGGCTGAAGGTGGAATGGCGAGAGCATCATGTTGAAAGAACATGTTTGTGCCTTTTTCCAGAATTGCAGCCCATGGGGTAAACTGCATTACAGAAGGTGAGATCATTGGTACCGTAACAGTGATACGTTTAGGACAAGTACAATAAAAGGCAGATTTTAAGCTTGATAAATTTCTTTTCTAAAGTGTTCGTGTTTCCTAATTCTTAAAGTTTACAGTAGCGGTTAACCGAAATTATTTTTTTAAAGTTAAAGATGAAGTAAAAGGTCGAAACAAGGATTTCTTTTAACAAGCTAAATATGAGCAACCATTCAGTAGCTACGGAAAAGTAGATAAAGCTGAAAGGTAATTTTAAAGTAATCCGCAACGCGAGTTCTCACTTAGTTGAAACGTGAGCTCACACTTAACTCGTAAATGAAATCCTTGTCTTCCGCAGATAAGTAAATACAATTGAAATACTGCGGAACCAAACTAAGATATATAATTCTCCCTTATTAAAGATATAACTTATCCCAACACCAAATGTAAGAAACCGAAGAGAGAAATACTCGGAGATCTCGTATAACATGAATACACACAAGCGAAAACATTTCTTAAGTTGACCTCATTGTATTCTATAAACAATGAGTCGCGGCGAGTAAACAAAAAGATTTTGTTATTTTAATTGAAAAAATACCCGGCTTGTTGTATTTCCTTATTAATCCAATTAGTTCTCTCTTTTGCTTCCCGTCGTTATAATACTTTAGCAAGATTCTAGAAGCGGCTAAATGTTAAGCTACAATTCTTAAAGCGAATAAATATTAAGCGAAATTTCTAAAGCGGAAAATAAATGTTTGATAAAATTGAAAAGGTGAATAAATATATGCGACGACTAAAAGGACCGATCAAGATTTCTTTGTTTATCTTTGTGACAACATATTGCCTTGTTTCCTCAGTATTGGCAAACATTAAATAAATGATATTGTCCTTTAGTCGTAATACGTTCAAATGCTTAAAGATTAAATATGTTTTGTATTTTTATTTTCTTTCAATTTAAGTTGTTTTTGTGTTTTTCCGAAGTTTTAAACTTTTTTTGTGTTTTCTAGTTTTTTAGAGTATAGGAAAGCTATAAGGAAATATTATTTAAAATGATGCGTTTACAATTCTGCGAAACTTAACCTAAGAGATATAATTTCCCCCATATGATATAACTTATCCCAACACCAAACGCCAGAAACCGAAGAGAGAAATACGCGGTGATCTTATGTCACATGGATACACGCAAGCGAAAACGTTTTTTTATTAAATTGAGCCCAATATATACTATCAACAATGAGACGCGGCGAGTAAACAAGAAAGATTTTGTCCTTTTAATTAGAAAAGGACTCGACTTATTGTATTTGCTAATTGATCTGACTAGTTCTCTCTTCTGCTTTCCGTTGCAATAAAACTTATACTACCTTAGCAAAATTCTAAAAGCGGATAAATGTTAAGCTACAATTCTTAAAGCGGATGAATATTCAGTGAAATTTCTTAGGTGGATAAATATTTGATAACATTACAAAGGCGAAAGGAAACCGGCCACGAATCTTTTAGTTTTCATAATTACTTTTCATAACGCCTCTGATAATCGAATTTGTTCAACAAGGAGTACTCATTATCGTGATCCTTTCGCCTTACACCTTGCTATGCTAAAGATTAAATATCGGAAAGATTAAATACTTCAAAATTTCATAAAATCCAAAATGAGCAAATCTTTTTATGTATTTTATAGTTTTAAAATTTTTTGTTTGTTTTCGATTTTTTATTTTATTTTTTTGTATTTTTTAGGCTAAATTTTGTGTTATATAAGTAAGTAAATATATGAGCGCGTAGCGTTATTTACAATTCCCCATTCATAGTAGATAGGTTGAAAATATGTGCTAACAGTATCCTATCCTATCCTATCCTATCCTATCCTATCCTATCCTATCCTATCCTATCCTATCCTATCCTATCCTATCCTATCCTACCCCAGTAAAAATAAAGGCGTGATCACGCCGTGATCACGGGTGTGATCACGGCGCGTGATCACGGCGTGATCACGCGTAAAAACTTTTTACGCGTGATCACGCCGTGATCACACTTTGGAAATAGCGTGATCACAAAAATTTTGTGATCACGGCCAGACGAATTTTAGGCGTGGTTGACTCAGTGATCACGGCGTGATCACACTGTGATAGTAGCGTGATCACAGAAAGTATTTTGATTACGGCCAGACGAATTTTAGGCCTTGAATCAATCACGGTCAGATGAAAAGAAAATCACTTACGACAAATTTGTTTTTTTTTAGCCTCCCACCCCAAACTCGTGTCCCTTTTGTAGTCAGACTCGTTTTTCTGACGATTTCTAAACTTCCTGATTTCGCGAACCAATTGTAGTTTTCCTTGGAGTTTCGAGAAAATTATCGAAATTCTGCCGTCGGTAATTTAACTCAGAGCGAATGAAAATATGGGTTCCCGTACATTGCAAATATTACAAGCCACATAACTTAATGACTTTTAAGGATGTCCACGACTTAAGACAAAGATGAATTTCAATCATCTACAAGAAGTCTCTAAGGGTAAACTTATTTTAATATTACGTTTTCAATTTCCATCTGAAATTGATTACACACTCCATTTATATCGTAACTTAAGCTTCACAGGCAGCTTTACTGAAACACCTATCTATACTGCTTTTTTGAACTAAACTTGAATAATAATTATAATAGTAACAATAAACTAGAACACATACATGTGTATGTAATGCTATAAACGATACAAGTCCTTTAAATGTCTTTAGCAACGATACAATGGTCCTTTTTTAGTCTTTGGCAGTGATGATATAAACGATATAAGTCCTTAGTCCTTTAAATGTCTTTAGCAACGATACAATGGTCCTCTTTTTTTAGTCTTTGGCAGTGATGATATAAACGATATAAGTCCTTTAAATGTCTTTAGCAGCGATACAATGGTCCTTTTTTAGTCTTTGGCAGTATAGTGATGCAATCTTTTCTTTAATCCTTCTTTATTAGGTTTACCCCTGCCCACACAAAACATCTGTCATTTCGGACCATTCTGCACTTTTCATCAATACTTTTCTTAATTATGGCCCACTCAACATTTTCATTGGCAGAGAACATCAGCTCTGTACATTCTTTTACCGCTGCTATTCTGTTTGGGTCCAGCTTTAGAAGTTTGTCGCCTTTCCCTTCAACGCTTCCTGTCTTTGCCTCATCCCTGCTAAATACAAGTTCGAATAGTTTCAGGGCAAATCCTTTTGCGGTGTGTTTTGGGAGCTGTTCTATCTTTTTCTTCAACACGTACACTCCCCGGGTCGGGGAGCCAATAAGCATTGTGGGCTGCTTGTCGGCCTCAAGCTCATTACAAGGCTTTTGCAACTGTTTTCCCAGTGTGGTCTTCTGTGGTCGTAATGGGGTTGAAGAAGAAACTGGTGGTCTGTTTGAGTTGAAGGCTTTTGGTGGAGCTGGGACTGACGGACGTGGTGTTAGTTCAATACTTTGCAGCTTGTCTTCAAAACTGTCGTCTACATCGTCTACTGATTTATAGTATTTCTTTTTACAGGCTTTACATTTTTCGAATTTGCTGACAGCATCCGTGAGGTTATGAAGCTGATCAGCCATTGAAGACACTTGATGGAGGATTTTGTCCACTTTTTCTTCCAGCTCCTTGCGATTTAATGTTCCAGTTCTTAAGACTGAGGAATCTGAATGGCAAAAAAAGAAATCGTCATTAATGCTTTGAGTTCATTGTGTTATTTTGGGTGTTGGTATTTCTTTTATGGAACTGAACGATGTGTGACAACGTGCTGAGCTATAGTTTTTAAATCGATTGATACACCAAATACATAATGATCTAGTTTATTGCAAGATTCGTAAATAAAATATAAAGCTATTGCTACTGTGTGCTGTGCAGTGTACTAGGTAATAATTTGATTAACTTAATCTATCATTAATTGAAGGTGACTTAAGAATTTACTAGTCCGGTTTTATTTCAAGGGCAATAACTTTTGTTAATGATTTGCATTTTGAAAAGATAACAATCAGATACATGGCTTCTTTGTGTAAATACTCACGATTACTCAAATTATTTCATATGAAAATAATATGAAAGCTAAAGATAACGAGTTTCCTCGGTTTGAACCAAGAATAAATTCTTATATAGACTACCGCAACAAGCCTGGCCCCTTCCCATACGCAGATATAGTAAATAACGACACATTTTAAAATATTAATTGTTTGTAATGTCAGTGTATTCTGTCAACAATTTATTAGTATGATATCTTTCTCAATCTGGTTTCATTTTTTGTCACGTCATAAAGAAGTTAGTTCTGTCGCATGTGGAATGCTCAAAGAAAGCCAATCTGCCTGTGTAAAGGAAAATCTGAATTTTTGACAAGCATAGAGTGATGATAATAAATGGTAAGTTGAAAACCTGTATCACATATAATGTTAATATAGTTAACAGCAAAATAACTCAGCTAATTTCCCGCACATGAATTTCCGTGACAACTCTACTGATTGTTACTAACCGTGGTCTCTGTCCCGCATTTGATACCTAGTGAATGTCATTTACATATACTGTAATTTTGCCCCAAAAAAGAGTGTAAATGTGATCGAGAGGGTATTTGTATAGGTAAAATCTGATCACACACGAAAACGCAGAAAAAAGGTTTTGAAGTGTAGATTTGAAAGAAAAGACGAAAGTTCAGTTATAAATTGACCGGCCATTCTTCTCTTATTCACTTTCTGAGGCTATTAAATAAGTTATAACTTGAATGGAAACGAAACACTTTAATTCTCATTTGCTGTTGTTAATTTACATTGGCCATGTTAGTTCACATTACCGGTAAGCTCAGAGATTCCACGTTGGAAAACGGAACACCACGTACGGTGTTTAATTTCTTTTCTTATCGATGAAATCGACTTTGAAAGAATAAGGTCTTTCGCACCACGAAGAGTTTACATGGTTGTCTTGTCATAAACCGGAGGAAGATCTTAAAAGACTAAAGCAAACTTTAGCCAGTAGTTCTTCTAAGAACGTATTCAAGTCTCAAACGAAATGTTTACTCATTGAAAGAAGAACTTGAAAACGCTGGCGGAATGTTGTTGTTTTAGGAATGTGTCACGTTATTATATCGTGGCAAATTTAGATTCTTTAGTTAATTAACTCCCAAATATCATGAAGCGAAAACTTAGCTGGAAACCAGTGCAGTCTTTAGCAAAGACTGTACTACTGAGAAAAAGTTGTTCAACGCTTGGCATGAGCTACTTTTGAAAAAAAATATTTGTGGTCAATGTTGCATGACTGATCGCGACTAATTTGCATTTCCACTTGAGCACTTGTTTACACAACGCGAGGTTAACAGTTTACATTTCTACACCTTTTCTACAATCCCACTACTGTAGCGTTTAGATCACTACACTAAAACCGACTGAAGCAATTCCTAAAATATTCATTTTCTAAGAGGCTCGACACTGTGTTCTACGTATTTTGGCATCAAGCTATAAATTTAACAACCAAATGTTCAACATGAAAACATGTATGAAAATGACGGCTTTAATTAACGTGGCCAAAACGCCTGGCGAGGCATCGATGCGCCAACTCACCAACACATGAGAAAAAAAAAATTAAGACATAAAGGATTTCAATCACTTGACACGGATAAAACAGTTACGGATTCAGTATAAATTCAATAATGCCGAATCTAGTGTCAAATTCTCTGCAAAATACGGTAAGAAGTAAAATTAACTCACCCTCTTTTTCTTGCTTTGACTGGTCGCTTTCCTGCTCTGATGGATAGCTTGTGTCAAAGTCGCTGGTTACATCAACTTCGCCGGCTTCATCTTCGAATTCTCCATCCCGGACAGGGACAATGGTTTTACTGAACTCTGAAAATTAAGTCAAAACAGATCAATTAGTTCCTGCGTCTTATGGAATGGCAAGAGCTAAGAGCAAATGCAAAAACTGAAATGAAATCTCTTTCCACTTTGCATTACAAATGAATACACATGATTCTTCTACCTGTAGGAATGAAATATTTACGTACGGCAACTGTCGGCTTTCCTCTCAGTGGTATCCACTTATTTTTGCACTGAAATGTTTGCTGCTGGCATCTTGGTTAGTCAGGCAGAATAAGACAGGAACAGAAAATCCATGGATATTAAGATTGCTGAAATAAAAGCTACTTACCCTCTGACGGTTTACATTCTTCAGATATTGCCACCAGGTCATCAGTTGACCAGTCGTCACATATTCGACCATTTTCATCCATTTTCCACTCTTGTCCTTTAATAACCAGGAGCTGTTTGTCAGATGGAATTCTTGTCGTCTGCGCTATAAGGCTTTTCAAGGTCTTGAATGTGGTTTCCGGATCCACAGAAAGATTGAACTCAACGGGTCTGTCCGTTTCATTCCCATGAAGAAGTAACTTCATGCTAAGGGAGACTGTCTTGCCAATGTCAATAGACTGGCTCTCCGCAATTTCAGATCTTGCTTTCTTCAGTGCTGCATTACTTAAGCCTTCCTCTTCGTTTTCCTTGTCTTTTTTCGCCCTTGGTTTTCTCTTCTTCTCCTTTGAGCTTGAATCTTTTTGTGGTGGTAATGACTCTCGGTTTTGGCGGGAAGGACCGTTGGCGGTTTTCTTCTTTTTCCCCGCCTTCGAGGAACGCACGTTTTGTTGCCAATCGGCAAGAACGGATTTTCCGTCAGCCTCTGGGTCAAATGACTCCGAATCGTACTCCATTATTTCAAGATCTTCTGCTTCTTCGCGTACTTCAGGCCGTGGTTTTTTTGCTGTTAGCTGCTCCGTAAGATCTTCAACGTCGTAGTCAGTAAGTTTGTGAGGCTTCTTTCGGCTCCGTTCCGATTTATTGCTGATCTCAGCCTTTTCACGCGATTTCTTAAGGCGGTCAATAAATTCGCCACACTCTTTCTTTGTGCCCTTTTTAAGGCTTGTTGCCTTAAAATATGCCTCTGTTAGCGCACCATTTTCATCCACAACTTTCCACAGAACTCGGGTAGAGCCGTTTTCTTTGTTAACCTTGCTTTCCGGCACAATGTGAGGCCCCCTCGACTTAGCATCCTCTAATGGAAATTCTACTGCATAGAAAACCGCCACGATTCTAACCAAAAGACACACAGATACTTTTGAAAGATTGGTGAACACCAAGAGCTCGCTAACTGACCTAGAGAAGATTTCAAATGTCCCGCTTTGAATTCAACTGACCTCTCACTGGAGAATGGGTAAAATGATACAGAATGAGCAGGGATTGGTTACACCGGCGAATGTCACGAGATGAGTATCACTTTCAGTTGTCCATTTCACATTAGAAACAATGTAATCTACCATTAGGGGTACATAATAAATATTTTTTTAAACCAAACTGAGATTAAGAAAAAATATTTTGTCCCAAAAATGGAAGAGCTACAAGCTCAGATAAATTGGATGCGTTTTCTTTGTTTCGCGTGAGCCATATAATCAAAACATTCTTCGTATCCTGCCAAACGACCTTAATGACAGATAAGTATTAACGGCTGCACGCAAATTCCTTAACAAAGACATGCTTTGATTCCCTTTTTCAACTCGCTGAGTAAGGATAACTTTATAAGCCTACAGTATTATGTTTAAGTCAACCCAGATTGGATATGATGTCTAAACCATTTAAATTACGTTTTTTTTTTTTTGCTTCGCGTTATTCACCATCCGATAAAACGAGCACGAGAACATTCCTTGCAAGATTGTTTAACGACCTACATGACAGATAAGTGTTTAATCATTGCATGAATGAATGCCATGTAAAGTAAAGTCTTCATCTGGTAACATTTTGGTTAAGTATGGACAACCTCGACAGTTCGTCAAGCAGCGAGAAAACATATTCTGAGAGCGAAAATGAAAACCCAGAACACGGGAAAAGCAATGTTGAAGAACCAAAACAAACATCCAGACAGCTTCAGTATTATCACAGAAAGACCGGAGCGAGAATAAAAAGGAAATATACACCTTTCAGAGATCAGGAGAATCCCAGTAGACAACTTAAGAGATATCATGGCATTGTGGAAGCCTGCAGCACTTTGCCAGCTTCAATGGATACCGCTGGATCAGTGGAAAGAATGAGTGAGACAGACATAAATCAGGAGGAAGAGATGCAGATCGGCACGACTGGAAATTCAGAATGAAGAAAAAGATATTTCCCCTGATAACTTTGAAGACGAAGCTGCCTTCAATACTAGTACCACTTCTTCGTCAGGGGAGGAAAGTGACATTGAATCATCTTCAGATAGTGAAGATAGTGTTTCCGAAACGGAAAGTGAAGAGTGGGATAACGAGCCAGAAGAGATGGTCCCTGAACGAGAAAACGAAACTACGCTTCCTGACGAGGAGAAGCCACTTTATCAAGGCAGCGCAATATCGAAAATTTTATCGTGTGTCTTAATTGTTAGCTTTGTTTTAAAGCACAATTTGAGTAAAGCAGCCTGGGCAGATCTCCTTCGCTTGCTAACTGCATTGCTTGGAGACCGATGTAGAAAAACTTTTCAGTCGATGTACAAAATGAAAGTGATCATGAAAGAATACTTTGGCTCCAAGGAACCAACAAAGATAAATTACTGTACTAACTGTTTACAGGCTGTTAAAGCCGACAAGTGCCCAAATGCCAAATGCAGCAAGGCAGGACTGTCGAGTTTTTTAGATCTGCATTTAGAAGAAAAGATCAAAGATCTTTTCAGAGATTCTGAATTTGTGAACTTATTAAAGAAAGGAAAAGAGCAGGTAAAGCGTGCAGCTAGCTGTAGCAGTATTCATGACATATTCCACGGACTCGACTACAAGAACTTCATACATCCTAAGGGTTTTCTTTCACAATTGTACAATATTTCGTTTACAGTTAACACTGATGGAGTTAACAAATATTCATCTTCTAGGGCTGGTCATTTGTGGCCGGTTTATATCATGATCAAAGAGCTCCCAAAAGAACACCGATTCAAAAAAAAGTTCATTATTCCTGCTTACATCTATTGCGACAAACACGATCCAAACATGTTGACATTTCTTAACCCTTTGGTTGAAAAGCTGAATGCTCTAAATTCTACTGGAATACATGTACCGGACAGTGCAGATGGAGACATCAATGTCCGATGTATGTTATTTGTAGCAACAGCCGACTTGCCTGCACGAGCTGACTTGATGAATATGAAACGTTATAATGGAAAATGCGCTTGCCATCTTTGCAAGTCAGAAGGAGTTGGCTATGGGCCAAACAACATCCATAGATACTGGCCTTTTGAACAAAGCCCCGTGAAAAGGACTCATGAAGATCAAGTTAAATTTGCATCGAAGGCCACAATTAAGAAAGCGGTTATGGGAGTCAAGGGGCATAGCATTTTCGTGAAGCTTTCGTATCCGTTTGATTTAGTACGTTCATTTGCAATCGATTGGATGCACTCCGTTTGTCTTGGAGTTGTAAAGTACATTATGCATCAACAAATGTCCGATGGAAACAAGGACAAAGTCTTTTATATAGGGACAAAAAAGATTTCGTCTATGTCCCGCAAACTTCTTTCGATAAAGCCGCCAGACATTGTAGGTAGATTGCCCAGATCGTTAGAAGATCTTAAACATTGGAAAGCAACAGAACTCAAAAACTGGCTACTGCATTATTCTGTGCCAGTTTTCTTCAAAATCTTAAATCCGTTGTACATTTTTCACTGGTGTCTTCTTGTCGGAGCAATTGGAATCTTGTGTTCCGATTCTATATCAAGCGCAGATCTTGAAGAGGCAGACGGCATGCTACAAGACTTTGTTCGTTTAATGGGAATACTGTATGCGCCAACACAATGCACCATGAATGTCCATTTATTGCAGCATTTAGCTTATTATGTTTCACGCCGAGGACCACTATGGGCATACAGTTGCTTTGCTTTTGAAAGCATGAATGCTTTTATTAAACCACTTGTTCATGGAACGCATCACGCTATGGAACAAATTGGATGTGCAATTGGTCTTTGTTTCGGCCTTTCTAATTTTACGAAGAAAATTTTGCAAGATAATGACACTCCTAAGGACAGCAAAACGCTGTTGCGAAGTCTAACCGGTTATTCTAAAAGTTCTCACAAAGTGTCTACCAAAATACAAGGGGGCTACTTAAGTGGAAAGGAACGAAGAAACATCGACAGCAACACACAGACCTTGGTAAGGGTCTTTGCAATGGCAAACAAGTTGCCCACAGATTATGAACTTGAACCTTATCGCAGATTTGAGAGTGATGACGGACAGAAGTTTTATTCTTTGGGCACGAAAACACGCAAGACTGACTCAACTGTAATTGAATATACAGACAGAAACAATACACTTTGTTATGGCAGAGTGACACTGTTTTTAAAGATACATGATTTTGGACTTTGCATTGGCAATGAACTTGAGAAAAACTCTGACCCATTACCATTTTTTAATGAGCAGGCATGCACTGAAACCCTACAGTCTTTAACAAACAATGAGCAGAACAAAGATATCGTGCGTGATGTTTTAAGAAAGTATCGCAATAAATGCCTTGTGAAACATCACGTGCACATCAAACCAGGGTCCGGAAGGCCATTTGTGATATCCGTGGAGCAGATACGACGTAAATGTGTCTTCACTGATATTCTACCCAACAATGCATGTATGATTTCTCGTTTTCCCGAAGTAAATGAACATAACTAAAAACTGTGCAAACATCCACACTGGTCTTATTAAGTGAGGATTTATTTATAGATGTTACAATAAAAACATCTGAACGTTACAGACTGCTGCTGCTGTTTAAAAATAAATGATATTGTATAACTAAACTGTGAAGCTAACTCTGTGTTTGTCCTGATCAAGTGAAACTTTGACTCTGCATTCGTTTGAAGTTAAACTGAATTGATTCTGTGTAAACCAAAGGTCGTTGGGAGTGCATATGTAATTAAATATTGTTTACCATGAAATCAACCGCAAAGTGATCACATCGTTTATAGCTCGGCAACTCTTTTTTAAGCGATGGCGTGACATCGCTTTTATGCCATCGCACGATCGGTTCGTTTTGTCTGTTTGGCCCGATCGAACAGAAATCAAGTTTAACTTAACAAGAAATCGCCGCGTAAAACACAAAAGCAAAATACTTCTGTGCAGTTAGAATGGAAAACTACAATGTATGAACAAAAGAGACTTATTATATTTTTTCTTCCGAGTATCAGATGCCAGTTCGCGATGAGTCCGTAATGGGCTTCAGGTGATGAATTCATACAAAAGAGGAATTCGCTTAGGAGCTTTGTCCATTCTGGCCGGGTCTATCAGATTTTCTCAATCGTGTAAATATTCGACCCCTTAAGAGGGCGAATAAATAGCGCGTAAACAGGCCTGTGCGGTAAAGCGCATAAACAGGCCTGTATAATCGGCCGATAAATTGCTGGACACAATTCTATTCACTTTCGAACATACTCGAGCAAAATATATTGTTATAATTTTCCGTTTCTGTCGCTCAGAAAGTGATAAGAAGTCCGATTAGTCAGACCGTGATATGTGATCACACCTTCAGTGATGAAAAAGGCGTGATCACGGGCGTGATCACTCCAATCAGGCATACATCACGCCTTCCTTTTTTGTGATCACGCTAAAAGGCGTGATCACACCCGTGATCACGGGCGTGATTTGTGATCACAACGTGATCACAAAATATTTTTACTGGGGTATCCTATCCAAATATTCACCTAGCTATAAAAAGAGATGTGATAAGGAACATAAAGTTGAATTGAATCAAAATTCAAAATTGAATCAAAATTAGCTCTCTCTTTAAACTTTAACAATCAACGACCACAGCTTTTACTTCAACTTGGTTTATTTTACAAGTTCACTGTGCTTGGCTATTGCAACTCTATTACAACTGTCATACAATTCTGAACAATTAATCTTGCTTGCTCATTTTGAAAGGGACCTGGCGTAAACCGTCAATCACCCATCAAAATGTCAAAATTACAAATCAATCTTATGTCATGACATGCACAAAGCATGCCCTCTTATGTCATGACGTACACAAAGCATGCCATGAGAAGGTGTTAACACGGGAAGGTCCGTATATCAAAACATAAAGGTGTGATTTTTTATTTTTGTTCGTCCACTAGGCAACTGGTCCAAATAAAACAACGCAAGCAATGTAAGATTTACAAAGAATGTTTTACAGAATAGTATTAAATTAAAGTTACTAGATTGTACTGAAAAATCCAAACTAAAAAGGTTTCCTAAAACAATTTAAAAATTATAAAATTAACAATTATCATTTAGTCATAAAATATCATGCTAGGTTAAAAAGATTTAAATTCTAAAATCATATTTTATCTAAAAATTATTTACATTCAATACACGATTCATTTAAAAAATCATCAAAAAAAGATGAATAATAAAAAAATAAAAGTATTAATAATAATAATGAAGAAAAAAAAAGACAAAGAAAACACTTTAAAGAGGTGATATGCCTTTTACAGTGGGGGCACGAATCATGAAATGGGATGCAAGATGAAAAGATCACAAAAGGCACTGTTCTCATGAACACATTTTTCACAGCATGGTAAGCGATTTAATGGGTTCTCCCTTGGAGAACCGAATCAGACGAAGCAACATCTTTGCAGAAACCTTTCTAAGCGAGCACGAGAAGAAAGGGAAGTGTGGGCGATTACACTGGCGTGGCATCGCGCTTTTAACGTTCAGGTATTCACCTAGCTATAAAAAGAGATGTGATGAGGAACATAAAGTTGAATTGAATCATAAATAAATAAATTTGGTAATGACAGAAAATCGCATAAACACAGAAATGACAAGAATTTTGACAGCGAAAAGGCAGTCTGAGGAGTTAATTCCAAAAAATCTAACAAGAAGTCCAAATGATAAGGTGTATGAACAGGCGCAAAACAAAATCTCTGTTTAGTATGAATCATCCTATCCTATCCTATCCTATCCTATTCCTATTTCTATTCCTCCTATCCTATCCTATCCTAGATCCTAGATCCTAGATCCTAGATCCTAGATCCTATCCTAGATCCTAGATCCTAGATCCTATCCTAGATCCTATCCTATCCTAGATCCTAGCCTATCCTATCCAATCCTATCCTAGATCCTATCCTATCCTATCCTATCCTATCCTATCCTTATCTATTCTATCCTATCCTATCCTAATCTGTTCTATCCTATCCTATTCCTATCCTAATCTGTTTTATCCTATCATATTCCTATCCTATACTATCCTATTGAATTGTATCCTTTTCTATTCTATCGTGAAGTGATTTTTCAGGGTTCTAGCTCTCTCTTCTTCAACAAACGAAGATAGCTTCTTCTTCACTGCTAAAGCACGTTTTAGGGGAACTAGCTTCTACAGTGAACGGCTTCAGCAATCAACCACCAGCTTCGTTTTTAACTTGTCTTTATTCTGGTTACTACAACTTACTCTCACAGTATTCTACAATTCTGAGCGATAATTCTTGCACGCGCGTTTTTAAAGGGACCAGGCTCAACTGTCAATCACTCATCCAAAATGTCAAAATTACTGATTAAATCCTATGTCATGGCATGCGCAAAACACGCCACGAGTAGGTGACAGGACGGGAAGGTCTTCTTTCCGTAAATGCGTCCTTAAGTTCTTTTTTATCTGCTGGATCCATGCTACGCTTTACTGGTTGATCTTCAAGCTTTCTGGTTTGCGAACGCGTAGAAATTTGACGTTTTGATTTAGAGCTCCGAGTTGCAGACATACACCCCTGGGACAGTCAATTAACTAACGACCATTTAAAAAGACGAATTAAAGCAGACGATGCAAGGACATGTAACATAGTAACACTTAACCAGATAAACTAAATTAACAATTGCGTAATTAAAATAAAAGAACCAGATTCAAATGTTCAAAGTCCAACGTTCATTGTAAAAGTTCATTTGTCTTATTTGCAACAGTCTTGTGCAATTCCTTTCTTCTCGTATGAATCCTTTCGTCAGTTAGTCCTGTCCTCTGTTATTTCTTTCTTCTTGTGTGGATCCTTTCTTCAGTGATCTTTCTTTCTTTTAACTCACAGGGTCGCAGGCCTCAGGCTGTGGGATACGTTAAAGGAGAAATAATCAAACTCAAATGTACAATTTGTGTTGACCACTTAGGTCGACTGCAAGTAAACTTGTCCCTGGTAAATTGGTCCTTGCCAATTAGGTCCTCGGAAAGTTAGTTGGCCACGTACTTTCTCCGTGGTTCCCGAGTCTTCCCGCTTCTCAGCTGTGGTCGTCCACGACGGAACGCCCACCGAAAGATCGATTGGGTACGTCCACCAAATGCTAAAGCACGTTTTAGGGGAACTAGCTTCTACAGTGAACGGCTTCAGCAATCAACCACCAGCTTCTTCTTTAACTTGTTTTTATTCTAATCGTTGCCTTCTGGTTACTACAACTTACTCTCACAGTATTCTACAATTCTGAGCGATAATTCTTGCACGCGCGTTTTTAAAGGGACCAGGCTCAACTGTCAATCACTCATCCAAAATGTCAAAATTACTGATTAAATCCTATGTCACGACATGCGCAAAACACGCCACGAGAAGGTGACAGGACGGAAAGGTCTTCTTTCCGTAAATGCGTCCTTAAGTTCTTTTTTTATCTGCTGGATCCATGCTACGCTTTACTGGTTGATCTGAATCAGAACAAGTGCAAGTTTCAATTTGTTCAAGCTTTCTGGTTTGCGAACGCGTAGAAATTTGACGTTTTGATTTAGAGCTCCGAGTTGCAGACATACACCCCTGGGACAGTCAATTAACTAACGACCATTTAAAAAGACGAATTAAAGCAGACGATGCAAGGACATGTAACATAGTAACACTTAACCAGATAAACTAAATTAACAATTGCGTAATTAAAATAAAAGAACCAGATTCAAATGTTCAAAGTCCAACGTTCATTGTAAAAGTTCATTCGTCTTATTTGCAACAGTCTTGTGCGATTCCTTTCTTCTCGTATGAATCCTTTCGTCAGTTAGTCCTGTCCTCTGTTATTTCTTTCTTCTTGTGTGGATCCTTTCTTCAGTGATCTTTCTTTCTTTTAACTCACAGGGTCGCAGGCCTCAGGCTGTGGGATACTTGAAAGGAGAAATAATCAAACTCAAATGTACAATTTGTGTTGACCACTTACGCAGGTCGACTGCAAGTAAACTTGTCCTTGGTAAATTGGTCCTTGCCAATTAGGTCCTCGGAAAGTTAGTTGGCCACGTACTTTCTCCGTGGTTCCCGAGTCTTCCCGCTTCTCAGCTGCGGTCGTCCACGACGGAACGCCCACCGAAAGATCGATTGGGTTCGTCCACCAAATGCTAAAGCACGTTTTAGGGGAACTAGCTTCTACAGTGAACTGCTTCAGCAATCAACCACCAGCTTCTTCTTTAACTTGTTTTTATTCTAATCGTTGCCTTCTGGTTACTACTGTCACGCGGCAGATTTAAGAAGGATAAGGCGAACCAAAAGGATTCCAGTTAACTCTTGTTTTAATGGCGATTACAAGCTCTAACAGTAGCGAAGCTAGCGTATTTGAGAGTGAATAATCGTTTACAGAACAGCTCTATTTAAAGTAGAATACTAAAGTTAATTACTTTTCACAAGTTTTCCCGCTATTCATATGCGTAAGTTATGTGTTTCCAGATGCCGCGAGTTTCTAGAACAAAAAGAATGCGAAATGAGCTAAGTTTGTTTGCTCGTGCAAAAATTTCCAAAACACTTATTGATAACGAGGAGGTATACAAGGCCGAGAAAGTCTTACAAGATAATTGCTTTTTCTAATGCGAAACCAATCAAAGAAAATTCCGAAGATACCGGCAACGTAAAAACACTATTTTTAAAGCTAAATTTACATTAATTAATACTCTTTGATCACGTTCCACATTAATTTCACGCGTTTTGCACTTATACTACCAAAATTCCAATATTTGTTTTTTAACAAATGTTCCTAAAAGCCGTGTCAATTCGTTCTATGATAGCCTTAAAGGATGCTTATGTTCCGACCTGTAGTTCCAAATAACCTCGCGTAACCATGCAAAAATACTTTAATAGTGCCTTCGACAGCTTAAAGGTTGGCGCTACTTACTTAAAATGTTGTAAAGTTCTTCTAATTAAGCTGGAAAAGAGTACTAAAATGGCTTGACTCTCCTAATAAACCATGACAATTTGTACTCACTATTCTCGTGAGTTTTGTCCGTTGGGGATGCTCGTAAGGTAGAGAAGCTTGAGGTACCAGGTCATTCTTTCACCCGTCGATTACTCCAACCAGATCTGTAGCAGGACAGATTATGAAGAATGACAGAGCCAAAGGTCTTCGGTACTGCTTGTGAATGGAGGAAAGTGGTCATCGGTAACAGGTATATGAAAACAACGACAGTGGGAACAGCAGTGTGGCTCGCCTGGTGCGAGCCGAAACCACTGCAGCATACATTCTTTTTTAATTAATTTTCTACAACATGAAAGATGGAGAGTTTCTGTCTCCGTCACCTTCGCACACACAAAACAGAGAGCTGCATATTGCTGATGGCGCAGCTGATCACAGCCTAAGAGGCTTGGACTGCGCGCATACCAACTACCCCATGGCTGTTCAGGGTCCATACCAATCCATATTTTTTGTTTTGTTTTTGTTTTTGTTTTTGGATGTTTGTTTGTTTTGTTTGGTTGATTAATGCATTGCTAAAGGGCAGTCACGAGTTGGCCTCTTCTCAATGTGTCATGGAGGCCAGCCTCCTTAACTCCTCCAGTGAAGAGAAAGGGACCAAGCAAAACCTCTTCAGAATTGTCTATGACTTTCAGTCTTGGAAAGTAATGGTCTCCCTGTTGGAACAAAAAATATGTTGAAGAAAATTGGTGTCCCCGCTAATGATATGCACTACGAGTGACCTTATCAACTAAGGCATGAGTAAAAGAAGATGGGTGACGAAGAAAGGATGGAACGTATAACTGAATTGTCTCATAAATGACAGGAGACTCAATAAGAAAAAATTCACATAACTGAATTACAGGAAACAAAAGTGGTTGTTGTATATGTTAGGTTGTAGTGTGCAATCTAGAAAATCAATCAGAAATTCTAGCACAAAGGGTGAAAAGTCATCTGGAAGACACAAGTTCCGCCATATATTCAGGATTACAATAGGGGCAGTGATGGAGAGAAAAATTACTGCTGTGGTGCAAGAATTCAAAAAAAAAGAACTAACGAATGAAAATAATACTGGTGAAATATCACAAAAATAGCTGTGGTTAATGCGGTTGACTAATTCCAAAATTTGAGGGATCAGTGGTGGCTTGAAAAAGTCCATTTCAGGGTTCCCAAATTTGTCTTGTCCTCTTGTGTCTGAAAGTCCCTCTAAAAAGTGGAAGAAAACATTTATAGCGATACTATCCTATCCTATCCTATCCTATCCTATCCTATCCTATCCCATTCTTACTATCCTATCCTATTCTATTGTATCCTATCCTATCCTGTTGTACTCTTTTCTACGAAACATACCGAATATATTGAAATGCAAGTGTGGTGTGAACTACAAAGATGAAAATAAAAATCCGAAAAATAAAGTTTGGCCTTATAATTCATGTACTAAATGCAGATAGCGTAACCTTGATGCAAATAACGCACGCTAGCGAAAATATTATGAAAAATAATTTGAAGCATTATGAAAAATTGTTTGAAAATGTATTAGAAAATATTTTATATCAAAAAGGTTATAAAACAAACTTGCATTAAGTACAAAAGATAAATATTAATAAACAAAAAAACATAAAATGGTATAATAATATTAGTTATTTAGCAACCAAATTATGATATTCATAATATTCCTGGAGATTAAAATTAAGTGTGCGGAAGGAAAACAAATAATGATCATTGGGAATAAATTGTTAAAAGCGGGTTTAAGGGGGACTAGCAGCTCCCACTTTTAAGCAGTTATGACGGAAAACTTCGTCTTGTTCCAACTTCTTTAATAATCACTACACTCAGGCGTAGAACCTTTTCTGACAACCGGATTGCCATCGAAAGTGTCTGGCTGTAAATTATGAGAAGGCGATTTTTTATCAAACTTGGATTGTAACGAAGCCAATTGAGTTTTGTGCGTTTCTGAACCCTTTTCTATATCGCCCTTCAAGGTTTGTGCAAAATCTTTCAAAAGCAAATCCTTCTTTTGTTCTGCATCCATTATGGTTGATTTTAGTGGCCTATCTGGACAAACACAGATATCAGTATTGGATTGTTTGCGCGCGTTTTGTTGTTGCCTAGTTTGAGAGCGCGTAACTACCGGAGAACGTGGTAATTCAGCGGTCATACATCACTATGTCTGTCAACCCAATTTAAGACTTGAACGGAAATTAATAGTAAGGAAGGTAATACTAAGGACTACAACCGAAGTCAGTAAATAGAAAAATTAAGTTAAAGTGTCCATGAATAAAATGTTCAGGAAATGTTTAATGTAAAGTCAACATCAATGCTTACTGTGATCCTGTTTTGTGACGTGATCTTTACTTGTTCCTTCTGGAGGTCTTTTCCGGTCCTTCTGCTTGTTCAAATGATTCCCTGGTCCCGAAAATCTGCTGTAGTTCTAAGGCTCAGTGTTCGCAAGGAAGGAAAGTTGTCCAATGCAACATAAAATAGAAGCAATTAACTGTACAAGGTCGAGACCACTTACGTGTACGAGGTCGCTCTTTAAGTTTCCTTGTACGTAATGGGTGGCCACGGACACCGACACTGTACTGGGTTTAGCTGGGACGGCTAAAGGCCCATCGATCCACGTACCGCTTTCGGAACAGCCAAACAAGACCCACGTACGATGGCACACAGCGATCTTTGGAATTCTCCACCAATGTTAAAAGCGGGTTTAAGGGGGACTAGCAGCTCCCACTTTTAAGCAGTTATGACGGACAACTTAATTTTTCGTCTTGTTCCAACTTCTTTAATAATCACTACACTCAGGCGTAGAACCTTTTCTGACAATGTTGTTCTCAATTCTCTGGTGTTTAAAGCAGCTCGCGTTTTTTTAAAGTGGTCAGATTTCTAGCTGTCAATCTCTGTCAAAACGTCAAATTTGATGTATCTAAGCTTACGTAATTACTTGCGCAGTTAGTTTTCGCAGTAGTACGACTGCGCGTTTCAGGTATTAACATAAAAACCTTCGAGCTAATTGCGATGTCGAAAACGCTTTTCTTTCCAAAATTTCCATACGAACCGAACGTGAACTGGCCAAAATAAAACAGCGCAAGCAATATAAAAATTACAAACATTGTTTTTCTACAACAAAAACAGTTACAAGTAATACAGTTGTACAGTTAGAGCTGAAAATAGGTTTCTTTGTGTACAAAGTTCAACAACAACTTTTCCACTAAACTCGAAGAAGAAGAGGCGTGTTATTCGGTAACTACAGTCCTACCCCTTTCCATAAATGAATACTAAGTTGTTTACGAGTTCAGAGCAGTCGTTTGTACAAGCCGAATTTAAAAGAATACTTGCGTACATGGTTGTTCAAACAAGGATGTACAAAAAAGTGAATAAACATTGTTAAAAAGGTTCTTTGTCACTAACAGAACGTGGGAAAATAAGGTCAAGGTTTCCTGCTAGAAACATATCACCGAATACAAGTGTATAAAAAAAACTTAAGGTCAGAAAACAAGTTATTCCAGGAAAGAATCCGTGGTTGACCAAGCTAAGGTCAAAAAGGTCAAGATCCATTTAATCATAAATAAGCAAACAAGTATGTCCCTTGTTCTTAGAACAATGGTTAATAGTGTAGGTTACCTAGGAATGAATAAATATTATGAATTTACTTTGTCGTTCAATAGTCAAACAAAACTGTTTTCCGGCAAGTAACTCACAAGAAACCTTGACTCTCGTTACAAAAAAACACACACTAGATGAGAAAGCCGGATAACTTCGACCAAAATTGCACTCAATTCAAACATTCCCAAAAATCAGTTTATAATTGATACCGTAATCAAAGATGAAATAAGTGTTTGATGATAAAATAACTCCACAAAAGAAATGAATTTATTGCGTGAAAATTTATAATTTGTAATGCAAAACAACCGTTCAAAAACCTCGACTTTTTATGGTTTAACAAAATGGAGGGCCATTAACAGGTATCTGAAAGTGACGGCAATGGGGACAGCGGAATGGCTCGCCCAGTGCGAGCCGAAACCACTGCAGCATGCATGCCTCATGTACAAATTTTCGACAGCACGAAAGACGGCTGCTTCCGTTACTTCCACGCAAACGAAAGAAAGAGTAAATTGTTAACGGCATCACCGATCACAACCACATGTTACTGGGGCTGCGCCGACGCTGTCGACCCTGTGGATGTCCAGGATCCACGTTCAATTAGAAATATGTTCTTCTTATTTTCTTTATCATTATTATTATTATTATTATTATTATTATTATTATTATTATTATTATTATTATTATTATTTTGTGTGGTGTTTTGTTTTATTCTGCAAGGGCAGTTGCGAGAGGGGATGGGTTAGTCTCTCCCCACTATGCCTCCCAAACTCCTATCGTGACGAGAAGAGACTTACCCAAACTTCTCTCTTATCTATTTCTAACCATTCTAACGCGTCTGCTACCGGATTGCCATCAAAAGTGTCTGGATTCAAACTATGAAAAGTTGATTTCTTATCAAATTTAGATTGCAGCGAAGCCAATTGACTTTTGTTGGTTTCTGAATCTCTTTTTAATATCGACCTTCAAGGTCTCTGCAAAATCCTTTAAAAGGGTTTCAAATTCTTTCTTTTGTCCAGGATCCATTATATTTGGTTTTGGTGGCTGATCTGGACAAACACAAATATCAGTATCTAATTGTTTGCCCGCGTTTTGTTGTTGCTGAGTTTGAGAGCGCGTTACTACTGGATAACGGGGTAATTTATTGGTCATACATGACTACAACAAAAAGTTGGTAGAGAAAAAAAAACGATTAAGATATAGTGTCCATTAATAAAATGTCCAGTAAATGTTCATTGGAAATCAAAATCAAGGCTTACTGTGCTCTTGTCCTGCTCTGTAATCCTGGCTTGTCTCTTTTTCTTGTCTTTATTCCTGTTTCCCAATGCATATTGGGCATTTAATTGTTGTTGTCGCTGCTCCAGTTGTTCCTGTATTTGTTTCATTTGATTAGATAATTCATCGAGTTTTTTATCACTCGCTGATGGGCCTGGACAAGGCGCAGCAGCACCTATAACCTTAGTGCTTTCTGCGTTCTGTCGTTTAAATTCTGAAAACATCGTTTTCATTTGTGATATAATTTGTTGTCTATCAGAAACGCCCTGTCGTTTATTTACGATATCTTTCATGCGTGCTAATGATTCAGCTTCCTGGAAATTCTTAGGCTGTTTTAACCAAACATGAGCTTGTAGGTCCCCTTGCAGTCCCTCTATGAAGTAACGCATGGTTTCCTTATCCGAGAGTTTAAGTCTTTTAGAAAATCGTGAAATATCAGCGATATAATCGTTGATTGGCTCACCTAGAGCATGTTTACGCGCGCTGAATTGTTGGCTTAAAATCCAGTACTGTGGACCGGCTGCAAAGCGCATTAGAAAAGCGTCCAAAAGGGCTGCCAAATCGCCACTAGTCCCCGATGGCAACGCTAGGAACCATGTGTGTGCGATTCCTTGTAAATAAAGAGGAAAAGCGTTTATTTGCATATCATTTGACCAGTTATTTAGCTTGGCGGATACGTTGGAAGTTATCCAACCATGCTGATGCATTGCCAACTGGACTACCATCAAATTTATCTAGCCTTAAACCGTGTGTACATCGCCAACTGGACTACCATCAAATTTATCTGGCCTTAAACCGTGTGTACATCGCCAACTGGACTACCATCAAATTTATCTGGCCTTAAACGGTGTCTACTAGGCTTTTCCTCTAATTGGGATTTAATTTTTTCCAATTTTGTGCTTTGGAAATGTGATGCCTGATTTATATCACCTTGCATTTTTCTAATGAAAGTTTCAAGCAACTTCTCCAATTCCTCTTTTTGTTTTGGATCCATAATAGATTAATTCTCGCAAACACAAGTCTCTTTCTCCTTAGCGTTTGTTTCCGAACGCGTAACAGTTTGTTTGGAGGTTGTTTGTTAAGGTGGCATAAATTTTAACTGCCACTTTTCCTATCACTCCTACGAAAAAACAAGTGCGCTATCGTAACATGCTCTGTGAGTGCTAGTACATATATATATAATTACAGTAGTCATATTTTTTTTTTTTGTTAAATAAAAAAAGAGAAAATTTAGAGGTGGGCAAATTAAGCCGCTAGGAGTTAAATACAAGGTCAAGAGTCCCAGTCTTACATGATGTTTCTTCCAGATCCGTTGTCGTCCTGGCTTGAAAAAAAAAAAAGGATTTCCTAACGCCTCTCCTGTTCCGCTGCCGCCAAAATGTCAGCTGCCACTCCTGGGAATGGAAGTGCGCTCAGTGCGCAAGGCTTCTTTTTCACTATGAAATCGCGCAGTTCAATGCGCTAGCTTCTGCTTCTCTACAGTGAAATGCGCTCAGTGCGCAGGCTTCTGCTTCGGTGGCAAATGCGCACAGTGCGCGAGCTTCTGCTTCTCTGTGAGATGCGCTCAGTGCGCAAGGCTTCTTTTTCACTGTGAAATCGCGCAATTCAATGCGCTAGCTTCTGCTTCTCTACAGTGAGATGCGCTCAGTGCGCAAGGCTTCTGCTTCAGTGGCAAATGCCGCAATTCAGTGCGCGAGCTTCTCTTCTCTGTGAGATGCGCTCAGTGCGCAAGGCTTCTTTTTGGGTGGCGAATGTGCACGGGGCGCGAGCTTCTGCGTCTGTCTTGGCCACACTCAGTGCGCCATCTTCTAGAGATTTTATATCAATGTTCAGTTCAACAATAAAGAATAGTTACCGTGTTTGGGTGTATTTTTGATGTTCTTGTTGTTTTCGCCCGCAGTTCTGATCTGTAGCAAATGGACAGGTCTTTCGCGAGCTAAGAAACCATTGTCACACACGCAAAAAAGAAACAGAACTTACGTTTTTCCTTCTTCTTCGAGAGCTTGAAAACCCCAAGTTCTCTCACCATCTTGTTGAAGCGAGTTTCAGGGGGATTAGTGACTCTACTCCAACACTCGATCACAGCTTCTCTACATGTTCCAACTTGCTTTATTTGAGGAAGTCTCTAGCTATTACAACTTCACTGTTTCAACTCTATTACAACTCTGTATGATAGTTCTTGCTCGCGCGCTTATAAGGGGGGCAAACTTGAACTGTCAATCAATCATCATGAATGTCAAATCCGCAAATTTATGTTTACGTAGATTCATGCGCAGCTTGTTCTACGTTCAATTGCGACTGCGTCGTACGCCACCTTGGGCATGTACCTTCGAAAAAGTTTCTCTCTAAATAATCTTTCTTTTCTCGAATTTTGACCGGCCAATTTGGTCCAAACAAGATCGCGCGAGCATTATGAAGTTTACAGATAAGTTTACAGGAAAGATGTTTACTAGATAAAAGTTAAGAGTAGTGCTAAGATTTACAATAATTGTTGTTGTTGAAATTTGAGGAATATGTAATAGAATCTAACGAGACTATTTTCAAAAAGTGCGGTTACAAAAAGTAGTTCCTGAATTTTATGTTATTGTTTTCAAAAACACCCGTGTGTACACAATCGACTTCCGCAAATAACACAGCTGCAAATAGAAAATATATTGTAAAATGCAATGATGCCCAAGTAGTATGTTTGTGCCCAATTCAATCGAGAAAGATAGTTTATAAGTTATATTTAAGGTGTACAATTAAAAACAACTAAGTTAGATTGTTCATATGCCTATGCTATAAATATTTTAGTAAATGATACATATTTCATGGGAAAACTTGTTCCTTGGAAACATTACATCTGTCTGTACAATGACAAGGTTACAAGAATATAACAATTGATCAGTCATACCTAGAAAGCAAGTCGCACAGATTTTATGTCTATAACTCCTAAACTATTTCAATGTTATGTTTTGAACGGCCCAACACCTAACTACTAATATTAAAAGTACTTTTTACTCAATTGAACATACGAATAAGAATCAAAAGAGAATTTCTATCTTGCTTGCATTTTTATTGTTTTACATTATGTAGTAATGTTAAAGGAAGGTAGGCGCAAACTGACTGGGCATAAATTTTCTTATAAAAACAGACTTACTAAGGTCTTTTTCGGGGATTTAGCTCTATGGCTGAGCGGGAGGTGCCCTGCTACTCATCAAGGAACATAGTGTTTAATGGAGATCTTGACTCACTCACTCACAGGCCGAATGCAAAGTTATTACAAAAAGGACGATTGGCATAAACGAGTTGTGTCCAGTAGTGTTTTGATATCTCAGTTTGAGTTACAATATTATTTTTAAAAAAATTTCATATAATAGTTTTAATCACGTTCCACGTTAATTTTGCGCGTTTTGCACTGATACCCCCGGTACTACCAAAATTCCAATTTCTGTTATTTTCACATTTGAACGATCCAACACCTAACTTCAAACATGAAAACTACTTTTTTCTCAATTGTAACACACGAATCTCAATGTTGCTTGAATTTTTTATTGTTTTACATTATCATGATTTGTTTCGTTTGCATTGACCAGGGATTATGTGAAGAAAAATTAAAACTGAATATCTTATTGCATGCTTTTTCGCAATTTCATTAAGGCATGTGGCTTCACAGATTGAGATATGCTTGTAAGCAGCATTTAAACATTTCGATTCCTTTAGTTATACTTCTGTAATTCAGGTTCTATCTGAATTACAGAACAGCATAGTGGTGTTCGATCATGATGTAGACTTTGGTGGATGTGAGTACTCTGAACAAGTCATCTAAGATTACATTTTTTTAAGTATATATATTTTATCAATTTGTTTTATTATTTATGAAGAAGTAAACTTTTAATCTAGTGAGACAGAGATATTAATATTAACACTAAATTTAAAAAAAACAATTTACTGTCTGTTAAACAGTATAAATTTGAATTGGAATTTTCTGTGAGTGACTTAAGTCAAAAAATTGTAGCTGAGACTTTAATTAAAAAAAAAAAAAGGGGGGGGAGAAGAAAAAAAAAAAAAGAAAAAAAAAAAAAAAAAAAAAAAAAAAAAAAAAAAAAAAAAAAAAAAAAAAAGGAGGGGGGAAAAAAAAAGGAAAAAAAAGGGATCATAAAAAAGATGAGTTTCTACTAATTGCTTATAGAATGTGACAGCAAGTTGTCTATTATTAATATTGTCTTTTGTGAAACTTGTAAGATGAATAATTTTTATTACACTTTATAACAATCACAGTTTTATCATACTATGAGTATATGTGCTATATGAGTATATGTGCTAGTTGTAGAATCAGCAACAAAAAAGCAATCTTAATTTGCAATGTTATGAGGGTTGTTTTAGCTGATTAAAGGCCAATGACAAATACTGTGCACTGCAAGAATTTCAAACTTATTTAAGGCCTCTGAAATTTGCTGAAAATTATTAGCACATCTGTTTTGTAAAAAACATTGCACACGATGTTTTGAATTTTACTAGAAAAATAAGCTTTTAATATCAAAGGAAAGTGTTTTACATTTTCTGAGCAGCTGATGCAACCCTCAATTTGTTTAAGCTCGTTTAGAGAGTTAATAGTAAAAAACATCACTAAATTGTTAATTACAAATACATCTTCAACACAAATTTCCTTTAGTGAGGATTTCCTTATTTTCTATGAGCTTATATTCTTCACCTCCTTCAGGTCTTTAGTGGGTTTCAACTAAGAACTGAAACAAGCCTGTTCCAAGTTCTTGGTAGTTAGGGGGCAAGCGAGAGCAAAGGAAGAATTCTCACCTTAGTCCCTCCTCGCTTCCCCTCTTAGTCCCCCCCCCCCCACCCTCTTTTTCTCTTCGAAAGCTCCCAACTGCTGGAGAACTGTAACAGGCCATGCAATACCAAACCACTGTTAGTAATCTTCTAAGTTTTGAAAAAGCGGAAATCTCGTTTGCAGAATACTAGTTTTGATATTACATTGTGAGTTATGAATGTCCTTAACAAATCACATTACATGTAAAAAAAAGGTCAGTAAATTGGGTAATTTTTTTAATATTATAATGTTATTTAGTAGAAATTTTATTTTCCTATTTAATATTGATAATAAAACTGTCTTGAAAATGTTTTTGAATTGTTTTCAGTGTTTCATATTAATTCACCCTGCTCAGCTGTTTTTTGGCTGGGTATGTAATTATAAAGATATCCCTGCAGGGATATAAAGATATAACTGCAGGGAGTTTAGTGGGGTTTTTCTGTCTATGTGCACGCTTGTTTACAAAGGATTTTCACGGACGAGTACTATCTATCCGGGGTTTTTCCTCAGACAGGCACATGGGCTGATCGTGCCCTCCGTGGAGGAACACTATCGCGTCACAGTGGCAATTTAAACCAATCAGAATCGGAAGAAATTTAGTGGTGAACTACATATTATAAAAACGTCATTCCCAATTGGACTGTTATGACTATTATTTAATGTTTTTTGTGTTTAAGGCACTATAGCATAGGATAGGGTAGGGTAGGGTAGGGTAGGACGGGATGGGATGGCATTTAATAAGATAAGATAGGATGGGATAGGATAAGATGAACATATTTTCAATTTTTTGCCTCACTGTCCTTATTGTAAATCCGAACATACGGCTGAACTTGTGTCTTCCTGACAAATTTACACCTTTTGTGTTGGACTTTTTATTTGATTTTCCCGAATGCACACCGCAAACTATTATACAACAATAGTTGGATCAGTCACAAACCATGTGTTCTAAGTGGACCTGTATTCACTGCCAACAAGTTAAAAGCAGTACCAGAATTGACTGGGTGTGTCTGCCCTGTGACACAATACTATGCATTGACTGGGTGTGTCTGCCCTATGAAACAATACTATGCATTGACTGGGTGTGTCTGCCCTGTGACACAATACTATGCATTGACTGGGTGTGTCTTCCCTGTGACACAATACTATGCATTGACTGGGTGTGTCTGCCCTGTGACACAATACTATGCATTGACTGGGTGTGTCTGCCCTGTGACACAATACTATGCATTGACTGGGTGTGTCTGCCCTGTGACACAATACTATGCATTGACTGGGTGTGTCTTCCCTGTGACACAATACTATGCATTGACTGGGTGTGTCTGCCCTGTGACACAATACTATGCATTGACTGGGTGTGTCTGCCTTGTGACACAATACTATGCATTGACTCGGTGTGTCTTCCCTGTGACACAATACTATCATTGCTGGGTGTGTCTGCCCTGTCACATCTTCATTCTGGGTGTGTCTGCCCTGTGCACTCTTGCTTGACTGGGTGTGTCTGCCACGTGACACATCTTCAGCTGGGTGTGTCTGCCTTGTGCCATACTTCATTGACTGGGTGTGTCTTCCCTGTGACACAATACTATGCATTGCTGGGTGTGTCTGCCCTGTGACACAATACTATGCATTGACTGGGTGTGTCTGCCCTGTGACACAATACTATGCATTGACTGGGTGTGTCTGCCCTGTGACACAATACTATGCATTGACTGGGTGTGTCTGCCTTGTGACACAATACTATGCATTGACTGGGTGTGTCTTCCCTGTGACACAATACTATGCATTGACTGGGTGTGTCTGCCCTGTGACACAATACTATGCATTGACTGGGTGTGTCTGCCCTGTGACACAATACTGTGCATTGACTGGGTGTGTCTCCCCTGTGACACAATACTATGCATTGACTGGGTGTGTCTTCCCTGTGACACAATACTATGCATTGACTCGGTGTGTCTTCCCTGTGACACAATACTATGCATTGACTCGGTGTGTCTCCCCTGTGACACAATACTATGCAATACTACTATACAATACTATGCATTAGCTGCTATCCAGAAATAAAAGACTCACTTAAGGAATCGAACCAGTGTCCTTCCAGAACACTGGTTTTACCCTGCGACACGTATTTGTGGATTGTTGCCAACAACCAAGCCCGGGCGCGATCTTGAAAATGCTGTCACCGACCTCGATCAGATGGACTGAACCAACAAGGAAGAACTGATGAACAAAGTTTACACAATTAAATGATGATGGTGATGATCACCTTCTGATGATGATTATTTTGTGAGTCAACCAATGAAAGAGAAAGTTTTTCCTTCAAGAGAAATTTATCTGTGTGTAACTCTCGGAGATTTTATCGTGAGTCAAGAAACGGAAAAGTTCACTGACTAATCATATCGGCATGTGATTTTTTTTTTTAATGTTAACCTTTACAGTCAAGAAGTTTAGAAAGGAGCCAATATTCGCTTTAACTGGTGCGAAGCTTTTTATGCTGCTGTCCTATATGCGCAGTCATACTACAATGGAACTAAACTGCACAAGTCCTTATGTAAGCATTAATATATAAAATCTGACGTTTTGATGGTAGACTGACAGCTCAAAGTCTGGTCACTATAAAAGAGCGCAGAGAGATCAGAGTTGTGTTAGGAGGTTATGCACTTGTGAATGGTAAAAAATTCACAAAAGAATCGCATCCAGTTCTATCAGTTTAAGTCGTTGTGGAGCTGATCCCCTTACAAAGCACCGCTTTAAACACATTTTATGGAGTTGGTTCTTTTAGCAACCACATAATTTGGTTGCTAAATAACTAATATTATTATACCATTTTATGTTTTTTTTTGTTTAAGTATTTATCTTTTGTACGTAAAGCAAGTTTGGTTTATAACCTTTTGATATTAGATATTTTCTAATACATTTTCAAACTATTTTTCATAATACTTCAAATTATTTTTCATAACATTTTTGCTAGCGTGTGTTATTTGCATCAAGTTTACGCTATCTGCATTTAGTACATGAATTCCAAATTTCACGTTTTCATATTGATCTTTGTAATTCACACTTGCCCATGCCTCCTATAGAAGCTAATATTTCTGCGTTTACTCCAACTTCTTCATAATGCTGCCATCGTTTTTGGATAACTGTTGATGGTGACAATGTACCTCCATTTATACCAGACAACTATTTCCTGTTTTCTTTTCGCACAATTTATTTCAACTTTCAAGATTACTTGCATTTCAATATATTCGGTATGTTTCATAGAAAAGAATACAACAGGATAGGATAGGATACAACAGAATAGGATAGGATACGAAAGAATGGGATAGGATAAGATAAGATAAGATAAGATAGGATAGGATGGGATGGGATGGGATGGGATGAGATGGGATAGGATAGGATAGGATCGGGTAGGATATGATATGTTAAACCATAAAAATTGGATGTTTATATACTATAATCAAGTACTAAAGGAACCCATTCCAGTGCATGTGTTGTGATAGACACTTTGAACTTATAGGACAGTTTGCGCAGTGCTAAAAAAGGTTAAAAATTGTTATAAGGTTTTAATTGATTGTTTGCTGAAGCTAATTGCTTCAACGTTCTTGATAAGCTTTGGTGGACCAAACACTGCTTCTGTTGATAGGGCGTGGTCAGCGGGACAATCATGTTGTCCTACAAAGCTCGAGCCTTCTCCATAGATTCCCTGATTCACAAAGGTAGGTAGCCTTTATCTCACTGTTAGTGCAAGATCATTCTCACAGAATCGGTATAAATGTTGTCTTCCGCTTTTTTGAGGAACTTTCAGACAGAAGAGGACAAGGCAAATTTGGGATCCCTGAAATGGACTTTTTCAAGCCACCACTGATCCCTCAAACTTTGGAATTAGTCAACCGCATTAATCAAATCTCTATTCCACGCTATGGCTATTTTTGTGATATTTTACCAGTATTATTTTTATACGTTAGTTCTTTTTATGAATTCTTTCACCACAGCAGTAATTTTTCTCCCCATCACTGCTCCTATTGTAATTCTGAACATGTATATGGCGGAACTCGTGTCTTCCAGATGACTTTTCACCCTTTGTGCTAGAATTTCTGATTGATTTTCTAGATTGCACACTACAAACTAACACATAAAACAATAAAACAACCACTTTTGTTTCCTGTAATTCAGTTATGTGAATTTTTGCTTAATGAGTCTCCTGACATTTATGAAATACTTCAGTTATATGTTCCATCCTTTCTTTGTCGCCCATCTTCTTTTACTCATGCCTTCGTTGACAAGGTCACTCGTAGTGCATACCATCAGCTGGGACACCAATTTTCTTCAACAAATTTTTTGTTCCAACAGGGAGACCATTACTTTCCAAGACTGAAAGTCGTAGACAATTCTGAATAGTTTTTGCTTGGTCCCTTTCTCGTCACAAGAGGAGTTAAGGAGGCTGGCCTCCATGACACATTGAGGGGATCAACTGTTACAAAAAATTGTGTTACTTCCGAAACTGAGCGTGACATCGTTCGTGACATTGTCCATGTGATATATTTTCTCACGAGGATATTTATTTTTTGACTTTCGTTTAGGTCACGTGACAGAGACTTCCCGAGAAGAACTATATACGAGAATTGGTTGCCTATTTACCGAGTTAGGATTTCGAGTTGGATTTCGAGTCAGGATTCGAGTTGGATCGAGTTGGATTTTCGAGTTAGGATTTCGAGTTGGATTTTCGGTTGGATTTTCGGTTAGGATTTCGAGTTGGATTTTCGAGTTGGATTTTCGAGTTAGGATTCGAGTTGGATTTTAGTTGGATTTTTGAGTTAGGATTTTCAGTCCGGTGAAAGAAATCACAAAACAAGCAAAAATTTAAGTTGATTTAGTTTTTTTTGTAACATAAATCTCTAAAATCGTGTGACTGTGTGCGCATATAACTATGAATTGAAAACGATAAAAATGAAAAGCGCTTGATGGTAGTATAATGTTTCCATACGTTTCGGGGCTACTCCCCTTCTTTAGTTGGAAACATTATACTCATCAGCCATTTTTCATTTTAATTATCGTTTTCTTCTTTGCCGCCCACTTTGCGAGTTCGTGGGAGCGGGCCCGGTTTGCGAATCAATGCGAACTTCGATAAATCAGCTCGTAAACGGTGGTGGACAAAAACGACCCCAGTCCATGGACTACCCCAATACTACCCAAATGACTACCTAAAAGACTACCCCTAAAAAATGGACTACCCCTTAAAGTACTATTCCGAGTGTGTACACTTACTGAGATGTTGTTATCGCATGATTTGCACTTTTTTTAAGTGCAAATTATGGGTTAAACATTCTTCCCCAACGAACTTCGCAAAGTGGGCGGCCAAAGAAAACTGAAATCAACTGTAAATGTTTGCTTGTTTTGGTGATTTCGTTTCATCCGGACTCGAAAATCCTAACTCAAAATCCAACTCGAAATCCTAACTCGAAAATCAACTCGAAATCCTAACTGAATCAACTCGAAATCCTAACTCGAAATCAACTCGAAATCCTAACTCGAAATCAACTCGAAATCCTAACTCGGGAGTTAGTTTGTCTCATACGAGAAGCGTTTTGAGTTGATTGTCGAAGGATGCGACATGTTAAAGCTGAAATTGATTAAAATTGTTGTATTACCGAGAATCCTGCGTTCAGTCTGATAAACGTTTGCTTCACCAAACCGAATCCATTCGTAACATCAACCCATCATCACTCGTGACTGCCCTTTAGCAATGCATTAATCAACCAAACAAAACAAAAACAAAAACAAAACAAAAAACGTGGATTGGTATGGATCCTGAACAGCCATGGGGTAGTTGATGTAGGGCGCAGTCCAAGCCACTAACGCTGTGATCAGTTGCGCCATCAGCAACATACTCTCTGTTTTGTGTGTGTATTAAAAGGTGACGGAGACGGAATCTCTCCATCTTTCATGTTGTACAAAATTCATTCAAAAAGAATGTATGCTGCAGTGGTTTCGGCTCGCACCGGTTATTATTAATAATAATAATTTAATACGGTTCTTTTTTCTTAGAATTTAAGTGTAAATATTTTTTAACTTTATGTAGCTTAGTAGATTTTAATGTAAATAGTCTCCCCAATTAGTTTTTTATAGCTAAATACCTTGACACTAGAATAAAGTATTTCATTCATTCATTCTTATTATTCATCTTTTTAATGAATTTTAAATAAATCTTGTATTGAATGTAAATAATGTTTAGTTGAGATAAGGAAGCAGTGCCTAACAAAGCCACCAAATCTTTCTTTCATCGAAGAAGCTGACTTCTCTCGTTTTATCGTCATTGAAAAGTTGAAGCTTGTGTTCTGTTTCATTCCTAAAGTTTCTTGTACAACTTGGAAGCGCACCCTTTACAGCGCAGAGAACGAGGGAGAACAAGTGAGGTAAAATCCTCACAGAAAAGGCCTTTTCTCGTGGTTTAAGGATTACAGTGTTATTGAGCGAAAAAAGATCCTAAACAGTTACCACAAAGCCATGTTTGTTCGGGGGCCTTTTGCCAGATTAGCGTCGGCGTACCGGGACAGAGTGAGTAAAGTGTGGTTTAAAAGATTTGTCATCAGGAACAAAAGTACACAAGAATTAAAGAAAGAAGCTGCAGTGCCATATTCAACCTTTATTATATATATTAAGAGTCTCCTTTCAACAATCAAACAACTCTGCGTGAACTTGGATATATTGAAGATCAACACTGGCGCTCTTACGAGCAAATTTTTCCCCCAGGGGGGATACTCGAAGTATACATGTCGGGGGGTCCGACGGAACTTCATATTGCAAACCCAAAAAAATACACAAGCCTAAAATTTTAGACCTAAAAAAAATACCTGGCATCAAAATTTCCAACCCAAAAAAATTCAAGACTTTAATACCTCAATACTGATTTATTCAATTAAGCAGAACTTTCTAATGCACGTCGCTGAAAAAAGTTCGAATGAATATTTTTCTGATCCACTGATCGCAACGAAAACCTGAAACGAAAAGTTTGCTCGGAGATAAGACCAAAAAAAACACGTAAGACCTAAAAAATACGTGACAGATCTCTTGACCAAAAAAAATACCGAGCGTATAAATTTTCAACTAAAAAAATACATCGGACGCCCCCGTCATGTATACTTCGAGTACCCCCCTGGGATTTTTCCATGCGAGTAAACTACGACTTCATTGGACACTTTGAGAATCTTGGCGAGGAAGCTCCTCAGGTTTTAAAGATAACTGGCGCGGATGAATATGGGACTTTCCCCGAATATCGTCCGTCTAAAACTACACCGTACATGTTTGATTATTACTCCCAGCTGACGAAAGACGAAATATTCAGGTGAATATTACAACTTGGAGAACTCTGTGAGCTGGATTTTATATTATTTGGATATGAGTTCCCAGGCCCTTTAGAAGAGATTTTGAAGAACAAAGCTATAGCAGAAGAAAAAACTGATTTAGCAAGAGCACGTTTCCCGTGAGAACATTTTTAAGGTTTAGCCTGCAGATTTTTTTCATGACAAAACTCTCATTTTTATTTATAAAATAATGCAGATATCGACAGATAAAACGCACGATCTCACTGGTCAGGTAATCGTTTTTGCTAAAGGGTATGTCGAAGGCGTATTACCTCTTTAAAGTATTTTCTTTGTCTCTTTTTTTTCATTATTATAAATACTATAATTATTCTTATTATTCATCTTTTTTAATGACTTTTAAATAAATCGTGTATAATTTTTAGATGAGATATGATTTAGGTTGCGCAGTCAGCTATGTACTCTCTGTTTTGTGTGTGTCGAGGTTACAGAGACTGAAACTCGCAGCCTTTCATGTTCACCGAAACTTCATTCATGAAGAATTATGTCTTTTGAGGTCCTTGCAATATTTTTCTCCCATTGATTTGTGCAATACATGCCCCACTGTTCAAGGCTCATACCACAATGAAAATTCTTTATTTATTTTGCATTTCAATATATTTGGTATGTTTCATAGAAAAGAATACAGGATATGATCTGATAGGATAGGATAGGATAGGATAGGATAGGATAGGATAGGATAGGATAGGATAGGATAGGATAGAATGGGATGGGATGGGATAGGATAGGATAGGATAGGATGGGATGGGATGGGATGGGATGGGATGGGAAAGGATAGGATAAGATGGATAGGATAGAATAGGATAGGATAGGATCTAATAGAATAGATTAGGATACTATAGGATAGGATAGGATAGGATAGGAACGTGCGAAAACGTGACCAACAAATATTATATGTAACTTCAGTTTTAAAAATAATATTGTATCTTTGTTCGTGTCTTTTGAGTTTTCCTTTAATTAGTCCGATTGACTCGCATCAGAAAAAGTGATTATCTTCTTCTTCGAATTGACCAATTATATTCTTTCCTTAGCTTAACGATGACACGTTAGTTTGTTGAAATTGCGAAAAACAGAATTAAAACTCACACCTTTGCATGTTTGGGTTAACAGACCTTCACCTGGCAACACCTTCTCATGGCATGCTCTGCGCATGTCACGACGTAAGATAACATTTGGGATTTTGACATTTTGATGGATGATTGACTGTTTTCGCCTGGTCCCTTTATTAAGTGCGTGTGCAAGAATTAGTATAGAGAAGAAAGAAGAGTCGTAATAGTCAAGCACCACTGAACTTGGTAAAATAAACCAAGTTAAAAATAGAAGTTGTTGATCGTTGATGATTGAAGAGAGCTAATTCCCCGTCAAAACTCGCTTCAACAAGTGGTGGGGAATCAGGTCTCGACCCGGGTACAACGGAGAAAGGTATTCTCTTTTCCCATCAATTTTGCTTGGCGCCAAGGCCGTGCATGGTACCCTGTCCGTACGTGGTCGTCGTGCAAACTCTGTACGGGGCCAATTGTCCGTACCTCGTCCAATCACGGTCCGAGACCAAATTTCCGTACGTGGCAAGTACCAACAGCAATAATAGACTGCCCGTGGCCTTATTAAGGAACTGTGTTAGTGGTTCGCTTATGCACAATTTTGGTTTGAACAATTCTTATTGTATTGGAAGTTATTCTTTCTCGTAGCGAGGCAACCTCGCTATGTCAAGGTGAAGCATACGGGATAAGTGCAGCTACACTGTTCTTCTCATCGCCCAAGCCAGTTGATAAAGAACAACAGAACCGGACCGGATAAAGAACGCATCAAGTCAAGCACCAGTGAACTTTGTGAAATAAACCAAGTTGAAAATAGAAGCTGCTGATCGTTGACTGTTGAAGATTGGAGAGAGCTAATTCCCTGTCAAAACTCGCTCCAACACTGGGAACAGCCACCTATTCTCAAAAGGGTGGACAGAATTTTGGCAGTCTTATCCAAATGGATAAATCTAGTTGCTTTTGTTGTGTATATAATTTATTTTAAATCACCACCTACCGGTACGTTGCGACGCAAACAGAGTCAACCTACTTGCCCTTGTTTGCCAGGTTGATTATTTTTCACACATTTTCTCACTCAGAATTTTTTTTTAGATCAACACGCAAAACAAAACAAATCACAATCAACGACAATAATTTTGCATATTTAAATATATTTCTGGGACATGTCGTTAATTTATCCTAGATATTTCAGATGGACCTCAAGTCTGACAGACCTATCAAACAGTTACGAACATCACCAAACAGGGCACATCTTGTGTGCATTCCTGCCTACCAATTCACCTGCACTGCTTTCTCACTGTAGTCCAGTTTATGAACCTTATTTAAGGCACAATAAGGGCATTTTTACCACATCTAGGTGTTTTCATTGCAATCTGATACATACAAAACAGAGCTTTTCTTTTGCGCATGTTCATACGCCTTATATATGATTTGGACTTCTTGTTAGATTTTTTGGAATTAACTTTAGGCTGCCTTTTTGCTGTCACAATTCTTGTCATTCCTATGTTTATGCGATTTTCTGTCATTACCAAATGTATTAATTTACAATTCAATTCAAATTTATGTTCCTCATCACATCTTTTTTTTTAAAGAGGTGAATACCTGAACGTCAATAAGGCAATGCCACGCCAGTGTAATCGCCCACACTTCCGTCCCCTGCATTCTCATGCTCGCTTGGAGAGGTTTCTGCAAAGATGTTGCTTCATCTGATTCGGTTCTCCAAGGGAGTATCCCTCAAAATGCTTAGCATGCTGTAAAAAATTTGTTCATGAGGACAGTGCCTTTTGCGATCAATATTCATCTCGCATCCCATTTCATGATACGTGCCCCCAATGTCGAAGATGTAATAATAATAATAATAATAATAATAATAATAATAATAATAATAATAATAATAATAATAATAATAATAATAATAATAATAATAATAATAAAAGATTTATATAGCGCCATATCCATGGCTCATGGCGCTTTACAGTAAAAATATTATTAAAAAGTGAAATTTACTTAAAAAGTTTACATCAGTGATAAAAGGAAAAAACTAACAAATAAAATAGCTAAGCTGTAAAAATGGAAATAGAAACTAAGAATCATTAAAACCTTTAAATGAAAAACTAACTCATTAACTAACTAACTAATTAACTAAGTGACTAACTAACTGTCTAACTAAACTATCTAATATACTGATTAACTGACTAACTAAAAGTCTAATTATAAAATTTGTTAAAAAGATATGTCTTTATACAAGTCTTAAAATCTGATAGCGAGCCGCTCTCTCTTATATTACCTCTTCAAAGTATTTTCTTTGTTTCTTTTTTACATTATTAATTTATGCTATTATTATTATTATTATTATTATTCATCTTTTTTAATGACTTTCAAACAAATCGTGTATTGAATGTAAATAATTTTTAGATGAGATATGACTTATGAATTTAATTTTTTTTAACCTAGCATGATTTTTTTAGTGGAATCGATTGTAAATTTTATAATTTGATAATTTTAAAATTATTTTAGTGTCCCCAATTAGCCTAACAGCTAAAGACTACAACACTTAAATAAAGAAGACATTCGTCATGGAACTTATCTTTTTCGATTTGATTTCTATAGTTATCCTCCTCTCCCTCCTTCTGATGACGACTTCTTGGATTATTTTGGGATACCACAAGAAAATAATTTCAGCTAATTTCTTTTTCTCCCTCCAATGCTGATTATTTGTCCTTGTAAAATTCGTTAATTATTCATGAGGATGCAAACCAATCCCAGCACACTATTCAGATCACATGTACACAACTGTAAACCCCAATACAAATCAAACAAAAGAATTAACTTTTGATGCAAACTCCTGCTCAGCTAATTAGTATTCATTAACTTTTGATACAGATCTCTACTGATTCGCATAACAATACTTTGCATTCAATTTATTGTTTTCACTTCACAAGTAGAATAAAATATTCGCGTCCGATCTGTATGGGCGGTTACAATGGCTCGCCTATCGGCTCGCCATTGTAACCGCCCATACAGATCTCCCGCTCATATTTTATCTACTACTTAAATCCTCCCATTCCAACCACACCTCCAGGTTGGGTACCTGCATTTCGTTAAGACATGGTTATCCGTATATTACGTAGAATATTTTTCCTTTCATACTTGTCTAACTACTAAATGATATTGCTTTATATTACTCCAGGGAATACATGATATGTACCTTATTATTGCTTTCAGCGTTTCGGCTGTTGAACATCCAACTATTAAGCTGCGTTCACATTTAACCCGAAACATGTTTTTATGATAAACATGTTTCAACGGAACATGTTTCACCTAAACATGCTTGTTTTTGCATTGTAAGGTGTGAGTTTCGAGCACGTTTCATGACTGGTGTGTAATTTATTTGCATTTTTTCATTGCCAGAAAGAACAAAGTTACCGGCATCCATTTTTTAATCGTGTTTTTTTTTTCTTTGGGGTGGAGGGGGGAGTTCTTAAATTTAACGAGTATTATATTTGACCAAGACAAATTTTAGCGAGTACTAAAGTTAGCGAATTTCGCCCAACTCGCTAAAGTCGCTAAAATTAGTAGCCGCTAACAATAGTAACCTTAAGGTATTATAATGTACATAAGAAATACCTCACTAAAAGCCATCTTGTAAATTAACATGTGGTTCCTGTTTGCTTGAATATTCTTTTGTTCTTTCATGTGAGTCCATTTCCACTTGAATGCTTTCTTTGTTACTGACAATTTATCTTACCGCCAGCAAACCTGTTTTTCCAGTCAGGTCAATTAACTGAAATGAAAAACATCAAAGTGGTTTATAGTTATTGCATTAAAAAATATACTGTGAAATTAAAACTGCTTTGGAATAAACAATTTACCTCACAAGTCCCTTGAATATCCAACTGATCCATATCTCGCAAAATTCGATGACGAGATTGATTTATTCACTGCTTCTTTCTTCTCTTATGGGTGTTCATGTTTAAGCTTATAAGCTGAAATCACTTGTCTGTACAGAAGACCCCATAAATGAAACACACTGCTTCAAAGATTACATCTTGAACCTAGGAAGAACAAGAAAAAGAGATTCTACCTTATTCTTACTTGTTTTCGCGAGTACTAATTTTCACGATTTTGCGATTTCAAAATAATCGCGAAATTAAAAACGCGCGAAAAAAGCATTGCGCGAAATTTAAACACGCGAAAATTAATACCATATTATAATTAATATCAAAACAGTAAAAAATTTTAATTGTTTGGAACTGCAATTATTTATCCTTGAAAATATAATTACGTCTTGTTTTCGACTAGCACACTTCCTCTGATTACTGTTTTCTTCAGCTTGTAATCGGCCAAAACCTCTTTAGTACAGTCACCAAAGTTTCCGTTTGCCGGACCCCTTGTAGTTACATTGAACGAGACCTTTGTATATGTCTAGTAGTTCCTTATTCTTTGACGACCGAGCCATAAAACACTGACAAAATCGCGAAATTTAATACACTTTTGCTCTATTTTTCCTTGCAATCGCGAAAATTATTACTCGCGAAATTCGGCTCTCGAAATTTCGCGAAATTAAGTACGCGCGAAAATTAGTAAGAATAAGGTAGATTAAAACTGTACCTACATGTAAGCTCATTCATTGTATGGCTTATATTTTCCAAAACAAATACACAGCACAATCCACCAGATCACAGGCTGACATTCCCACAGAACTGACCTCCAAAATTTGGTCCTTTATGATGCTTTGAAGCGATGAAACGACAACTAGGCTTGCAAAGCCTGTTCCACCTTCGCGTTTGATTTTTCCCTCCATCATTAACACTAAACTTTTGCCGAATCCGGTCGGTAACACCGCCATTACATCTTTTCCTTCGAAAAGGTGGCGTAATGCTTGTCTCCGTTCGCATTTCAAAGCATAGTTGAGACCTGCTCTGCAAATTTGTTAAAACTTCCTGCAGGCAGGGCTCGAAAGCTCTTCCGCAGACATGCACGTGCTCCAGTGTCAGACAGAACACACAACTCTCACATTTCCGATGACAGACAGATTTCTTTCGTAAAGCGACTAAGTAATCCCTCGAGGCGCTCAGAGCCAATCAAAATTTACGGGTTATTCCCTGGCGGCCATTTTAGCCAATGGGATAAAACGAAAAAAAACGAATTTCGGTGGGTTTCAAGGCAGATGTCTCCCCGATTTTTCCTCGCGCGGCCTTCTCGCGATCGCGCACTCTTTGAAACGCGCTAAAAAACTCACACAGACGCCTGCTACGCAGGCTAGCCGTGACTGCCGGATAAGGATTTCAAATTACTATTAAAATGACCGGCAGTCCGATATTTTTGTCAAATTACCTTAAATCGATGGCTTTAACTAATTATATATTTCGATTAAGAATTTCTAAGCGTTTCTAGAGACCTTTTCCGAACTAAAGTTGACGCGCTAGTTTTCGCTGGGCTCAGAATAGCAAGCAAGTAATTAAAGTGACACTTAGATTCTGCTCTCTTGCCGTGACTGCCGGACTAGGATTTCAAATTACCGACAGTCCGATATTTTTTGTCAAATTACCTTAAATCGATGGCTTTAACCAATTATATCAACGCTATTTTGATTAAGAATTTCTAAGCGCTTCCAGAGACCTTTTCCGATCTTAAGTTGACGCGCTAGTTTTCCTGGGCTCAGAATAGCAACATAAAGGACGAAGGATAATCCGAATACGTTCATTGTGCCCAATAATTTAGATAACAATGACGATCTTGGTAAACTGTAATATTTCGGTATAAGCTATACGATCATCAGACTAAGAGAAAATAACATACTGTGGGTGACGAGACGAATACAAAAAGTTTATTCAGGAGGGTAGACAGAGTTCTCTGCTGGATTTCAGTCCATTGTTGAGTGAAGGTGCTAGGCGTTTGATGAAATATGCCTCTTTGTACAGGAGAAGATTAAAAATACAAAAAGTTTACTCAGGAGAATAGACAGAGTTTTCTGTTGGATTTCAGTCCATTGTTGAGGGAAGGTGCTCGGCGTTTGATAAAATATGCCACTTTGTACAGGAGAAGAACGTATTCGGATTATCCTTCGTCCTTTATGTACTGAAACTGTCATCAGGTACTGGGTTTCAGAATAGCAAACAAGTAAAGTGACACTTAGATTCTGCTCGCTAGCCATGACTGCCGGACTAGGATTTCAAATTACCGGCAGTCCGATATTTTTGTCAAATTACGTAAAACCGATGGCTTTAAACAATTGTATCAACGCTATTTCGATTAAGAATTTCTAAGCACTTCCAGAGACCTTTCCCGATCTAAAGTTGACGCGCTAGTTTTCGCTGGGCCCAGAATAGCAAGCAAGTAAAGTGACAGATTCTGCTCTCTTGCCGTGACTGCCGGACAAGGATTTCGAATTACTACTGAATATGAAATTTTCTCGCAACCTAATTGAGTAAGTTGATACGCGGTGTCAGAAGGTTTAATACATGGTATCAGAAGATTTTCCAACGAAATCTTACAATTACTCCATAACAGGCCATGGGTTATAGGGTTGTTTATAGGGTTACGCCAACGGTAGCCTGAGAAAGTAACTGAGAACTACAAGTCGCAGCTGTGAAGTGCTTGTGCTATCGTAGGAAAAAAATCTAAAAGAGACAAATCGTCTTGTTTTTATTGTACCTAAGGTTACTAAATCCGTTTTTATCTTCTCGAATTCTGCCCATCCATGCCCTTTTTGGCCTTTCTGTGTTTCTTTTGAGTTCGTCTACAGTTTCAAGCCGTGATTGTGATATTTCAGTTAATTTTATGACCAGTTGATCAGTGCCGAAATTGCCTAAAATTGCGTGACATAGCCCCTTTTTAAAACTATCTCTCTCTTTTCAGTCTAGACACCTGTTCTAGCCATGAAACGGGATATTCAACTTTCTAGCGAGAACTCTCATACGCGAGTACATTATGTCCCAGTCCATGTGTATTCCGATAAGGAAGCGGGTTTGTTTCCCAGTAACTGTAAACTCCGATCTGCCGTGCAACACACGACTGTTGTTAGTGCAGAGCATGTCACCAGGCATCATTTTGTGCTCTATCTGATTGGCCGGGTCTCGTAACATTTTGCCGAGCGTGAGATAAGCTTTGTAAAGTTGAGCTGTTTCTTCTGGGGAGGCAGTGAGCATGATGGAGTCACGGACATGGTTGTTGAAAGCGAATCGCACGATTTGGTTATTTTCGTCCAACCTGTCATAAGAAGAGAGAATATTGCAATCAGTCCTTCTTAAACTCAATAAGAGTGAAGGAGATTAGGATACCCGGTCTAAATTAGCATAGTTTTTTTACGATTTTATTTCTTCGGTTACTCCGTAGTTTCTGTTTCGATTGGAAAGACATATCAGAGTTTCATCGGCTATCCAAACACCTCGAATTTCTTCAACTCTCTTCTCGGTGTTTGTATATCCCATCAGTCTAGTCAACCACAAAAAAGTAAGGGTATAGAGCATGAACCGCTGCGCGCAATTTCGTTTATAAACTGAATGTACTTACGTTTCATGTAGACCATTAAAAAACAAAGATACACAAAGTAGAAAAATCTTCTAATACCACGTATGATCACTATCAACTTACTCAATTGTGTTATGAGAACATTTTTGATGAAATTCTCCAAACACGTCCTTTCCAACATCGACAAACTGGAATCGTGCTTTAGTCAAGAGATCAAACATCTCAGGGTGTTTGTTTTGTAGCTCTCGTGCAACATGGAATCCATCTACGAACTGGTTCGCGCCACCAGTGCCTGGGGCTTGCTCAACGCAGTGCAACAACAGGGTCTGAAACAGATCAGGTTAGAGACGCTGTGCAATAATATAGGAGTATTTCCAAAATCTGTTATATTCTCTTTTTTTACATCTCAGCTCTAACGGTGGATATCCACTGTCGCGTAAATATTAACATAGGTAAAACGTGCGTTTTTTACGTACGTAAATATTTACGTACGTAATGCTGCATGGATTTCCCCTGACGCGTAATTTTTTACGTGCGTGAAAAAGTTTAGAGACAATGTATAAAAGACTTGCCTAACAGTGTACGCAAGTCTTTCATACATTGTCTCTAATTTTTTTACACACGTAAAAAATTACGCGTCAGTGGAAATCCACCGTAAAGTACGTAATATATATTTTCAATATTTACTGTCGCGTAAAAAGTATCAAAAATCGTTTCACGATCGGCACGTGTATATAAGTATGTGCAACGTACGTAAACTGATACCTAGAAGAAAAACGTGGTACAATTAACAAACTGCCACTTACTCCTGGCGTGTAATCGACATAAGGCTGGTCAGTGTGTAACGGCAGGAACTTTGAAGTGTAAGCCAAGTTGTTAGCAACAGGCATCGTCCTCACTTCAAAACTATGGCTGAAAGGAAAACAAGAAATAATCACCTCAGGTTTTCATCTTTTCAAACCACACACAGCTAAAGAAAACAAACCAAATGGATATTGTCTTGTTGTATTATAAATTCAGTTTCATAACAACTGTTATTATATGGCTGTGCCTGTCTTGCCCGCTCGGGATTGTCCGCGATTTTTCAGCGGATTTGTTGTTGTGGTTGCCGACATTCCCGCGAAAATCTTCTAACATTGAGATTTTTCATAAACTTTCACAACTGCTTGTTTACGAGTTACTCATGTCAGAAATGTAAAAAAATGGGGGTCACCGAATTCGTTTTCGAGAAACGATATCTGAAAGAAGGCGCTTATTTGGATAAATTTGACTTCGTCACTTGATATGATCTCTGCGGCTTCTAGCGACAAAATAATTCAAATGAATTGATTTAGGCCAACTTCCTTTGTCCGAGTTTAGTTTGAGTGGGTCTATTGAACAAATATATTTCACTTTTAAAGTCCTTTAAGGTAAATCTTGTCTTTTAATAACAATTGCATTTGCAAACGATCAAAACAGCAAAATGTGACTGATTTGATCGCGCGCGGTAGAGATTTATCAGAAAATTTGATATATCCCAAAAAAGTAGGGGTCACCGAACATTTAAAGGCTGATTCTCAATGATCGCCCCGATCGTCTCTGTCGCTTCAAAAAGTTTGCCTGCGATCGGGGCGATCATATGAGAACATTACAGAGACGATCGCCGATCAGGGCGATCGCGATCGCTTCGATCGTCCCTGTTCTATCCGGGCGATCGGTCGCAGACCACGGCGATCGCAAACAATTATATGAGAACTACTTCCACAGAGGGGGACGATCGAAGCGATCCAAACTGTCCCATGGTGAATCAGTATTACCCAGAACTACGTTTCCGTTTGGCCTCCCTTTTGCTCCTTCGCCGTAAAACGGCAATAACGAGAAGATAGGAGGCCACGAATTTTGCCTTTGCATCGAAGGCTGCCACAAGCGATATGAAAAACACACGAACGTCGATCGGAATAGAATTGAATATTCATATGCGGGAACAAAGAAAAGATCATGAATTATTTTCTTGTTTGTTTAACCTCTGATTTAACCCTATTTTGCATATACCTGATTGAAGAATCGTTGACCCATGAAAAGCATAAACCATGAACGATGCGACCAAAATGTTTACTGGGAAATCAGAAAAAATGATCGTCGCCTGCGACAGAATAAACATGATAATAAAACAGGTTGCATAAATCATGCTTTAAGGCTCTCAAAGAAAGAAAATATCTTGTTTATCAATAAAAGATACATTACTAAGCCTTTCCAAGGCTGTCTACCCATAATACCAGTGGGTCATATCGTTCATGGTTTATGCTTTTCACAGGATCAACGTTTCTTCAATTAGGTATATACCAGACGATCGGGGCGATCATATGAGAACCCCCTGATCGCTTCCAATCGCTTTGATCGCCTACGATCGTCTCAGTATTTGCAAACGATCGATGCGATAGGAACGATCGGGGCGATCATATGAGAACCAGCCTTAAGAGAGCAATCAGCAAGCAAAGATAACGCAACGGCTACCGACCCACCCCATATGTGTTGAGAAAGTTTCCTCAGCGCACTTGCGTTACGTTGCGACATGAATAACGTGCGCAGTAAGAATGCTCATAAACAATTAGCGCAAACCGGTCCTTAAACTTGATTAAACTTGTCGCGACAAAGACGTTCGTGCGATCGTTCATGCCTTGGCTTTCTTCCAGTTACAGTAGAGAAAGTAATTTCATTGATCAGTGATTTCATTTCTTAATTCATGACTTTATTACCCATACAATAAATTCTTTATTGACCAAGCTTCGGTCAAGAAGGCAGGAATTTGGCCCCGTTCTTTTCTTGCGTGTTTATGGACCTCGACTTCCTCTCGGTTCATAAACACGCAAAAAATAACTTGGCCAAAATCCCACAACCTTGACCGCACGCTTGTTTGATAACCCATATTTATATATACTCAAGTTTTGTCCTTCGAAATTCTTCTCAATTTCCTCTAGTGTTTGTAGCTTTAACCATTCTGTGCAAGTTTTTAGTTTATTATTACATTTTTAGAATTTTTTCTTCCTTTGTAAACTTTGATTATAGGGTTTACTTTGACGTGATTCACCTAAAGTAACTTTGTACAACACAACAAACGGACGTAAAGATCTTGGCACGGATACTGAAATATTTTGTGCTTGCGATAATCCTACGGTGGCCTGAAAGCTACATCCGCTAGTTTTATTTTGGGTCGCTACGCCACTTCTTTTTAAAAAAATTGTAATAAAAACCATATTTTGGTCTCCCTGCCCGGGGGGGGGGGGGGGGTACTCCCTATAACGGCCTATACAGGGAGGCTCCGCCCAAAAGGGGTACCTTTTTCAGGCTTCAGGTATATAAAAGGGTAGGTATTTCACGAGCTTAAGTATATGAAAGGGTATGGAAATCTGTCATTTGGGTATTTATAAGGGCCTTTAATTAAAATATTTCGAACAGACGCAATCTATGGCTGTATTATTTTAATTTATTAAGCGTTACATAAAAATGACAAGAAAACGTGCTATTTTAAGTCCACGCCATGTCTCTTAGGTATATGAAAGGGGTACCTTTTTTCAGTTAAAGGTATACGAAAGGGGTACAATTTCTGTCAAAAATGGTGTATAAAAGGGTAAGGGGTTAGAACTTGGGGCGGAGCCTCCCCGTATAAAACTTTTTGGAGTACCCCCCCCCCCGGGTCTCCCTGTAATTTTTTGTTTTAAAATCTGCGACTTTCATTTTGTTTACATTCGCGACAGCGGAAGCAGGTTGTTGTCATATAACCTCACCAAGATTGCGAAACAAATTTTTATAATTAAAAAAGTAACGTGTACTTACCCATAATGAGTGGTCTTAGAATGTCCAACTCTATCACACAATTTCTCTGCTTGTCCAACCTTCTGAGGAGTATTTGTGACTAGTGCAATACCTACACCATGCAAAGAATTCAGCCACTCGAACAGGGCACGGTCATCCCCCATAAGCTCGCGAAAATCGCTCTTCGGAATTTTCCCTTGTAGTTTCTCAGCATTCCAAAACTCTACCCCTTCTCTGTTGAGAGTCGATCTTTCACTGCGCGAGCCTTCGCCATCGCTGAGTCGTCGTGTGTGGAGCCAGTCTGAATCAAATACACTGACGTGGCCATCGGGCCATGATATGATAATTTTTTCGCCATCCTGCCTAACCTCGTATTTCTCCGGCAAAATTTTGGGATCTAATTTGCCGACGGTGTCAAAAGAACGCTGTAGAGAGGATTCATGAAAGCACTCGGGACATCGGCAGTTATCGCGCAGATACATAAACGGGTAACGATTCACCGAGTTGTTACTCCATGTCACGTGAAGCATTCCATTGTCGCTCTTCTTTTCGATTTTTTGCACAAGAAACCTGGAGGCTGGAGCTACCGAAGTTGCCCCTCCTGCGTTCGAAAACTGACTTAACAATCGAGCCCGGGAGATGAATTGGGTCTTACAAAGTTGCCTCACACGAGAGAACATGATTTATTCCGAGAAACAATGCGGTCATGTAAACGCGAAGGCTCGGTATAAACAGGCCTAAACAGGGTACAGATATAGAATAGGAACCGGTTTTTTTTGGTCCAGGGTTAAACTTCTACCGGGGTCAAGATTTTCATTGCCCCGTGGAAACACCCCAAATTTCCTTTAATAGGGAAGTAACCGAGGGGAATTTGGTGTATCGGCAGTATTGCCTACTAACGGCAAGTTTTAAAGATCCCATTCCTGATGCTATTAGATCCTCTGTTGTTTATCAATTTACTTGTGCGGGATGTAACTCCCGTTATATTGGCGAGACTTCCCGTCATTTATCAACAAGGATCAAAGAGCATACTTTAACTGACAAAAATTCACATGTTTTGAAACACCTTAACAGTTCATCTAATTGCAAAAATTTACACACATTTTATCTTAGTGTTAGTTAGTGTGCTAGTTTTAAATTTATAAATGTAATTCTTAATTTTTAGTATAGTAGGTCCACATCAGCCCTTTGGCTGCCTTTTTACCCAACCTACTCATCAAATAAAGTATGTATGTATGTATGTATGTATGTATGTATTGCTTTAAAATTTTGGATTCTGCTCAAACCGTTTATTTTCTTAAATTAAAAAGAGGCCTTTTACATTAATAGTTTAAAACCAGATTTAAACACTCAAGTGCAGCATGTCAACACCTTTTTATTTTAATCTTTTGTTCTATTAGTAACGGTCTAAAGCTCACACTGTGAGTAATTACTGCTCTAGACAGTACCGGCATAGTATAAAACGTGGACTGGACTCTGGACTCAAAAAAACCTGGACTCAAAAAATCTGGACTCAAAAAAAAGAACTATTGACTCCACTACAAAACAATTAAAAACAACGAAAAAAAAAAAATAAGAATAAAGATAAAAATTAGCCACAGAGCCACGGATTAAGTTAAATACAGACCATTTTTAAAAGACAGTTATGCCTGTTGCCTTGCTTGAGGTGTTTAGCCAAAGAGAGTCCTCTGTTTAGAAAAGAGTTAATGTTTTAGGGGTGTGGTGTAATCAGGGCGTTCTGATACAGAGCGTATTTTTATTCTGTCAAAAAAATATACCTCGGCCTAATTGTATTTTTCGACAAAGGAGTATTTCTTTCTATCAAGGTTCCATTTTCTGCAAGTCTCTATTTCTGCAGCCGTTTTTAGGGATGTCACGCAACGCCCCCCCCCCCCATTTGGGGAGGAGCGTTGCGCGACATCCCCTTTTTGAAAAGGTGGATGGTATGTTGTGACAAAAAGAATGAATTGCTATTTTGTCCTTTTTTCTCTTTTTGAAGTGCCGACTGCCTGTATCTCTTCAGATGCTGTTTTTAATGTATAGTTTGTCCTCGGCCCGATGCCTATTTCTCTCGTATGGGTGCCATTAACATGTGTATAACTATTTATCAAAGGCAGGGATGCCACTAAGGTGGCTAAAACTTTGCCAATTATTTGTAATTACCTGTTTGAAACATTCAGAGTGATATCACGCATTTGATATCTTTAATCAGTTTGACATATACTAGGTGAATTGTCACGGGAGATAAATGAAACGGCTTTAAGTATTCGCAAAATAGACAGACATTTTCAAGCATACATTGTATCGACATTTGCGTCAATTTTTAATTGCTATAAAAACCTAACAATAAGCTCGCCTATGATTACAATATTTACCAGCACGCAACCCTTGAGTGTCAGCTCAAAATGTCGCTAAAATTATGAAACATAACAACGCTGCATGCACCAGTTTCTAGCAACCGTGACAGTTCACCTAGTACCTATATATCGAACTGATTAAAGATAACAGATTCGTGATTTCTCTCTGAACGTTTCAGAGCCCTGTCGTTTTGATAATTAGTTATACATATGTTATTGACACCCATACGAGAGTAGTAACAGCCATCGGGCCGAGAACAGACTCCACTTTACACAGCATCTGAAGAGATACAGGCAGTAGGCACTTCAAAAAGAGAAAAGAAAAGACACAATAGCAATTCATTCTTTCTGTTACAACATTCCATCCACCACTGCGCAACGATAAATACTTCGACAGAAACGCAGTCTCCTTTGCAGCATTTTTGGGATGTCACACAACGCTCCCCCTCTTGGGGAGCGTTCAGAGCGTTGTGTGACATCCCTATTAACGGCTGCAGAAAGAGAGAGACTAGAAGAAATAGTTTTGATAGAACAAAAATCAGCCTTTAATATTATCAGCCTTAACACAGGTCTGTATTTCACATAAATCATCGTGTAGATAATTTAATTTAATTCCTTTTGTTTGTTTTTTTTTTATTTTTCATTGCAAGTCCAGGTTTTTTTGAGTCCAGAGTCCAGAGTCCAGAGTCCAAAGTCCAGAGTCCAGAGTCCAGTCCACAGTCCAGTCCATATTTTATACTATGCCAACACTCATTGACATTACATAATCTGATACCCCACGTGGGATTCCTAAATAAAACATCCACTCAAGTAAAGTCACGCAATCACTTTTTAGGCGAGGACGTAGTCGAGACTAATGTTATAAAGCGGTTTTTCTCGGATTCTTCCTGTTAAGATGTGATGATTCGAACCGAGGAGGATTGGTAACTAAGAACACGGAAAAGGTCACGTGAGATTTGTACTTGAGATTTGTTCGACGCCCGCCATCTTGGATGTTGTTGGTTGTGCGATCGTGCATCTGAGGATTTTTCGCAGGCAGAAGCCGTGACTTATAGTAAGATTTGTAGCGGATATTTTTGCGCTCACTTACAAACACATTTAGATATCATCGTACACACATACCTAATCGACACACTCGCAAACACGATAGGTCGAGGGTCTACACTAAATTCTGGTTTACGCGTTGGTGAGTGCTCTTTAGGCTGGACCCTTGCCTATCCGAAGTATAACTGAAGGATAACTGAAGGATAACTGAAGTATAACTGAATATAAGCATTGAAAGCATAAAAGCATTGTCAGATCTGAAATATTTGTGATCTCAATTACTGGCGACATTGTGAAGTGAGCTTTAAATGAAGACGAAGTGCAGAAGAAGTTTACTATCAAAACTGCTGACGTTGCAAAAGATTTAAAGGTGAGCTATCTGAAGTTTATATTTGCTTGTAATTCATTGAATACCGTAGATTATGGTGTCTTTAATGCAATATAGAGCGGCAGTGGGGTTACATAACGTTCATTTGAAAGCCAAAGAATACTCGAATCGTATGAGAGGGAAATTCTGGTCTATGCTGTTATTCATGTTTTACATGGAAGCGATATATCTGCCAACATTAAAAAGAGTTATCCGCTCATGGCAAATGGCTTATTACACGAGGCTTTGGTTTACACAAATGTGTCTTTATCGTTTATATATTCCCCTGTTGATTCGACTAGCCAATGATGTGGAGGTGAATCCTGGCCCTTTCTTCATCGTGAATTCGTCAAAAACTGTCACGGCTGATTATCATCAAGGGAATGTTGCACTATTCGGAAACAATGCAGGCAACCAATGTGTATTGATGTGCCTAACTGCAGTTGTTTACAATTGTAAAAGTAATGCATCATGGTCAAGAGATCAGCTTAATGAAGTATTGATTCAAGGCAATGTGCTTTATTCTCATATTAGTAGGTCAGTAGGGAAAGACAAACTTTTGTTATCTGAGATTCCTTCTGCATTGTCCATAAATGACGAAAACTTTTCTATTAATTTTAGTAGCAGTTTCGCTGGTGACTTGCACATGTCTAATGTAAGAGACTGTTATTTACCATTGCAATATGTACTAACTGTGTTAATAAAAGACTATGATGCCTTTCTGTTGACTGTTGAAATCAATACGGTTGCTATTATTATTGACAACAAAGGTCATTATAGAATTTTTGATTCTCATTCACGAGATATCCATGGTAATATTGCTGCAAATGGAACAGCAGTACTTTTAGAATTTACTAGTATAGAGGAAATGGTACAGTATCTACAAAAATTTTACAGAGAAAAGAGTGTGGTCCCTTTTGAAGTGTTGGGTGTCAAAGTTAAAAATTTAAGGTGCACAAGTTCTAATACTCTTCATGTGCCATTTACTACAGCAGACAATACATATACTGTTGGTTGCAAGGAGTTGTGCAGTCAAAGTCATTGTCACTTAGAAAAATCGGACATAGAAACTAGCACCGAGGAAAATGTAGTTAACAACAGCAGGAAAAGAAAACAAACACAATCTGAAGAACACAAAAAAAGCTTGTTAATGTTGAGAGAAAAGAAAATTGCGAGAAAAGGAGCTGAAACAGAGGGTGAAAAGAACAGTTGGTCGCAGAAGCACTGCGAGAAGAATGAAAAAAGAATAGCAATTGAAACCAGAGAAGAGAAAGAAAATATGTTAAAAAAGGGCAAGGAACTAAAAATTACAAAAAAGGAAATTGAGAGCAAGGAACACAGAGACAATAGATTAAAGAAACATCGCGAACTAATGAGAAAAAGACGAGAAACTGAAACCGATCAGCAGAGAGAAAACAGGATAAGAAAGTGCCGGGAACAAAGGATAAATAAAAGAGAAATTGAGAGCAAAGAACAGAGAGAGAATAGGTTAAGAGAGTATCGCGAACTAATGAGAAAGAGACGAGAAAGTGAAACCGAACAGCAGAGAGAAAATAGGTTAAAGAAGAGAAGAGAACAATACAGGAAAAACATGGAAACTGAAGGCAAAGAACAACGTGAAAAAAGATTGAAGAAGCAAAGGGAATCCAAACAAAGAGTAAAAAAAACTGAAAGCAAAGAACAACAAGAAAAAAGATTGAAGAAACAGAGGGAGTCCAAACAAAGGGTAAAAAAAACTGAAACTAAGCAACATAAAAAGGATCAGTTGAATAAAAGAAGGGAAGCCTACACAGCAAAAAAACGTTGTGATAATGTCAAAACACAAAATCTGGAAGGTCAGCTTAAGCAAACATCTTGTGATGAATTGGTTGTTAGTTTTCGTGAACTGGTTGCTACAGGGCCAACATTTGTTTGCACATGTTGTGATCAATTATGGTACAAACATAGTCTTGTCAGAATTGAAACTGTACTTAAGCTTAATAATGAATCTGTGCTAAGGTGCGTAAGAACAAATGAGAAGTGTTGTACAGCTCAGTGGGTTTGTCGTACATGTTATAATCACCTGAAGCAGAATAAAGTTCCTCCATGTGCAGTTCAAAATAAAATGAGTTTTCCACATAAACCTCACCATTTAGACTTAACAGAGCTAGAGTGGAGACTTGTATCACCACGATTGATCTTTCAAAAGATACATGAAGCAGCTAGAGGAAAGCAGTTTAAAATTCATGGCAACATAGTGAATGTTCCTGCTGATGTCATTAATACTGTGAATTTTTTACCAAGGCTGTCAACTGAAACAGACACCATCAAAGTGCAGCTCAAGAGAAAACTAAAATACAAGAACTATGTCCTGTCGCAAAACATAAGACCATCCAAAGTTTTTGAGGCAGCAAAGTGGCTGACTGAAAATGGCACACTATACAAAAAAGAAAGCATCAAACTGAACCCAGATTGGAATGGATTGTTTACAGGGTTTAATGAAAGTGACATGTCTATTGATTGTAGTGCTTGCAGCAGTTCAAGCAACATTAGAGATACATGTATCAATACCCCTGTAGCTTCAATCAAGCCACTCAATACTACTGTGCATTCTTTGTCAGAACATGGTAGATTGGTCTCATTTCAATTTGATAAAGTTTTTGTTTGCCTTGCTTGTGAACAAGTTTTAATAGACTTGGTGAATTTAGAAAACCATCTTTTGTATAATCACGGAGTAGAAACTGATAGTGAGTGTTGTGAGGAGAGTAATTACCTTCCAATTTTTCATCAAAATGACTGTAATAGTAATGAAGTGGTATATTTTTGTTCTTTGTGTAGTGGCTGGGAAAAAGAGCAATCACTTTTTAGTGAGCACATGGCCATTGTACATGATCTACCACCACTGGAAGATGACTCCTCCCAATTTAGTGAAGTTACAGGTAATGAAAGTTCTTCTGTGGTTAAACTGTTCAGATATAAAATTCTTGATCCAGAAAATGTTGTTCTTGTGGAAATGTGTTCACAAGGGTATAAATTAGCAAACACCATTTCTCTTAAAGCATTAGTAGGTGTTCCAGTAACTTTGAATGAATCAAGATGCTCATCTAGTGGAACAGATGTGCATTTTTTTTAGCAGTGATCTTTCAAAGGATAACTGTCCAACTGAAAGGGAAATAGAAGATCCTTGGAATGAAATTGATGAATCTGAAATATATACTGGTACTTTGGACACAATGTTAACATCTCCAGACTTTGTAGAAGATTGTGAACGTGAAAAGGTTTTGAACTTTGCCCCAGGTGAAAGCAATCATCCAATAAGTGTTTTCAAAGACCAATATTGTGAAGAGCTAGCATATCCTGGTATATTCTGTGGTCAAGCAAGAGCAGATAATAAGGAAAGAAATGTACCTCTGTATTATAGTGACATTTGCAAATCAGAGTTAAGGCGTTCCGATCGTAGAGTTGCTCAGTGTATTGAAAATATATTTTTTAAACTAAAAAAGCTGCAAATGAAAATTATCTTAGGCAACTGCCAGATTGCATTGCGAAAGCATAAAACTAAAGGAAAGAGACTAACTGCAGGCGAGCTAAAAAAAGAAGGGGCTTTAGACAAATTAGTTCATTTAGATGAAGGGTACCGATTTCTAAGAGCTCTTCGTGGTTCCCCACCATACTTTGAGAAGTCTAAGAAAGATCTGTTCGCCATGATAAGGCAACTTGGATCTGCGACACTTTTTTGTAGCTTTTCTGCAGCTGAAACAAAGTGGAACCATCTGTTAAGGATGTTAGGTGAATTAATTGATCACCAAATATACAGTGATGATGAATTAAATGCCTTGTCATGGGAGGAAAAATCAAGGTTAATTCAAAGTGATCCTGTCACATGTGCAAGACATTTTGATTTCCAAGTTCAGCAATTGATTGGAAAATTTTTGCAAAGTGATTGTGCACCACTGGGAAAAATAGCAGATTGGTTTTATCGAGTTGAATTTCAACAACGTGGCTCACCACACATTCATATGCTGTTATGGATTGAAGGTGCACCAAAGTTTGGTGAAGACTCTAATGAAAAAGTTTGTAATTTCGTTGATAAAATCATTTCTTGTTCAAAACCTGCTAGTGGCTGTGAGTTACATGAATTAGTTTCTCGCCAAGAACACAAACATTCATTCACCTGTAAAAAGAAGTTTCAAAAACAGTGCCGATTCAATTTCCCTCAGCCTCCAATGAAAAGCACTCAAATATTGTATCCTTTAGATGTAAGCGATATTGAGAAAACTAGTCTTTTGAACCAGCACAAAGCTACTTGGAAAGAAATCAATGAGAAACTTAATACCATGAAAGAAGGAGAGAACATTTCATTTGAAGAACTTCTTAATAAGCTTGGTGTGACTGAAGAGGAATATATTCTTGCTATCCGCTCTTCCTTAAGTAGGGCAACAATATTTTTGAAACGAAAGCCGAACGAACTTAGAATCAATAATTATAACAAGCACTGCTTGCTTGCATGGAGAGCAAACATGGATGTTCAGTATATTCTAGATATCTACTCTTGTGCAACATATGTTGTTTCTTACATATCAAAGGCACAGAGAGGTATGAGTGAACTTTTGAGAAAAGCATGCGAGGAAGCTCGAGAAGGAAATTTGGGTATTAAACAGCAAGTGCGTGACATTGGTAACAAATTCTTGAACAATGTCGAAATAAGTGCACAAGAAGCGGTCTATATTGTACTTCAGTTACCAATGCGACGTTCCTCTCGCGAAGTGGTGTTTATTAATACAGCTTTACCGGATGAAAGAGTTCGTCTTCTGAAATCAATTGATGACATTCAGCAGCTAGAAGATGAGTCTGAAGATATTGAATCAGGTGGCTTGATAAAAAGGTACACTAAAAGGCCTTCTTGTCTAGAGAACGTGACATTAGCTGATTGGGCCGCTTGGTATGACAATAGGAAATCAAACCTTAATAATTTACAAAAATCCAAAAATACTGATGTGGATGGTTTGCCATTAGAAATATTTGATGATGACAACAATGAAGATGATGTTGGTACAGATATTACTGGTACATGTAGCAATGAGCTGACTTCAAAGGAGAGAAAAAAAGAAATTCAGAAGCGGTCAAAAGCTAGGGTAATAAGAAGTGTCTGGTTTAATAGAGAAAGTCATCCTGAAAAGCACTATCGTGAGCTGCTAATGTTATTTACTGCTTGGAGAGATGAGAATACTGATTTGCTTGGAGACTGTGAGAGTTACATGGAGAGGTGCCAGATATTGAAAGAACAGATAAATGACCAAATGGCGCAGTATGCACCATGTAGTGAACAACTAGACCAAGCATTAGATGATGTACAAACTATAGAATGCACTGATGATATGTGGGATTGTGTAGCTCAAAATACGCAACATGTAGAACTGAGTCACCTTTCTGAAACTAAATCTGAACTTTTGTGCAACACAGAAGGAGTGAGCAATTATGATCTTTCTGAAGATCTGGGAATCCCTGCCAGTACAAATAGTAATTATGAAAATAATATCTCATTTGATGAATTGCCAGATGAAGAGTATAGGGAAGCTGTTCGTTCTCTAAATGTTGAGCAGTTAAATTTTTTCTACCATGTTTTACACCTTGTGAAGACAACTAATAAACCCTTCTATTTGTTTCTTTCTGGTGGTGCTGGAGTTGGGAAATCTCACTTAACTAAAGTGCTATTTCAAGCAGTTTACAAATATTTGAACACAAGAGCTGGTGATGATTTTCATCAAATTAAGGCTATTCTTCTTGCTCCAACTGGTAAAGCTGCGTACAATATTCAAGGAAGTACAATCCATACTGCATTGACAGTGCCCGCAAACCAGTCCTTGAAAGTTTATAAGAAGCTTGATGCCAGTCGTTTGAATTCCTTAAGATGTAAATTTGCTGGTTTGAAGATAATTTTCATTGATGAAGTATCAATGGTAAGAAATTCCATGTTTAATATTCAAATTAATAAAAGACTCCAAGATATCATAGGTACAACTCATGATTTTGGAGGAGTGAGTATTATAGCAATTGGAGATTTGTTTCAACTTCAACCAGTATTTGATGGGTATGTTTTTGAAGATTTGGATAATGATTATGCTCCTTTAGCAGCTAATCTGTGGCAGAAACATTTTCAAATGTTTGAATTGCATGAAATCATGCGTCAAAGAGAAAGTCGCCAGTTTGCAGAAATTCTCAATCGGCTACGTGAGGGTATTCACACTGAGAATGACTTAAATATACTGAGAGCAAGAGTCATTGAAGATCGTTCTCTGAGCTATCTCAGACATGTTCCACACCTATTCATTCAAAACGACAGAGTTGATGAGTTTAACACAGCAATTTATAATTCTGCAACTGGCAGAAAATTTGTCGTGAAGGCAGTCGACAACGTCATTGGTGCTCACTCTGAGGAATTTAAGGCGCGACTATTGAAACAGGTTCCAGATGATCCACCAAAAACTATGCAATTAGCAGCTTGTCTTGCAATTGCAGAAAATGAAAGGATTGAGGTCTGTCAAAACATCAGATTAGATGATGGGCTTACAAATGGTAGTGCAGGTTTGGTGAGATTTATTAGTCTGCTAAGTTCTGAACGTCCTGATGGAATTGTTTGGGTTGAATTTGATCATGCTAAAGTTGGACAGAAAACTCGGAATGAAAATAGAAACCTTTACAGCGATAATATCCAGCAGAGTTGGACACCAATAAAACCTGTCTGTGTAACATTTTTTGTAGGGAGAGGTAAAGCTGCTCAGATTGTTCGAAAACAATTTCCTTTACGGCCCTCTGCAGGAAAAACTATTCATCGTTCTCAGGGTGACACTGAAACCGAGGTTGTAGTTGATCTTAATTCAAGAAGAGCTATTCCCCACATTCACTATGTTGCATTGAGCAGGGTCACTACCATTGATGGACTGCATATAAAGAATCTCAATGAAAAAAAGATAACTGTGAGTAACAAAGTTAAGCATGAGATGCAGAGATTGCGAACAGTAGCTTATCTTCAGCCATCTTTGATATCCCTCACAGACATTGGTGAGAATTTTGTCAAGATAGTCTTTCTCAATGCACGTTCACTACACAAGCATATTTCAGATGTGAAAAATGATTTTAATGTCAAGGCAGCAGATGTAAATATCTTTGTTGAAACTAGATTGTGGGTGTTTGACCAAAATGAAGAATTTGAAATTAATGACTTCTCCTTGTTTAGAAATGATGCTTGGTTTGATAGACAGTTGCATACACAAAGACCATTCTATGGAACTGCAGTTTATACAAGAGCTCAATGTAATGATGAATATCCTCAATGTCAAAATATGCATGGAGTTGAAATAACAATTATTAGAGTTAAATGTCTGCCAGATGTTGTTATTGCTGGAATTTATAGATCACCAAAAGTGTCAATGAGGCATTTGCTTCAAGCATTGAGAGAACTTCATTCTATTATGTCAACAGAACGTTTTCATATAATACTTGGTGATTTTAACATTGATTTTAATGATGGGGTACAAAACAGCAGTATACATAATCAAATGATTGTAACATATGGATATAAACAACTTATTTCAAGCTTTACCACTGATAACAGAACTACAATTGATCACATTTATACAAATCTAAATGAATCAAGAGTCCAAACTGGTGTTCTCGAGACATACTTTAGTGACCATAAAGCTGTGTGGATAGCAACCAAAAAAGAGTAGAAACATGTACATTTTTGTAGGCTATAATGACTAGTAAATGATTAACCTTTTTATGCCCCATCATCCACATACAAATTATCCTGACTGATCTCCATACATTTTCTTATAGCGTTGTTTGGAGAATTTGTTAAAAGTTCAAAGCAATTTCCCTTTGGTGACCATTTTATTACAGTGTAATTCTCCTAACCTCTTCTCTTAATTTAGTATTGACATTGTGAGGAGAAATTTGTAATGATCACTATAAGGTCTTAGGAAGCATAAATTACATGTAAAGTATGTGTTTCAGAAAGAAAGATCAAAGGTCTCTGTGAGACTACGACTATTTTGCTATGGTTTATCTGTTGGCAGTCAATTGTGGTATGGAGTAGTTCTTTTTAAAGGGTGAATTAGGCTTTTCACTTTGTTTAGGAGTGCAAGTGTTGAAATATGTAAATTTGTGTTGTCCTGGATATTCTGGTTAGTTTATTATTAGGAATGTAGGAACGGTGGAACGGCGGAACGGTACGGTTGATGGGAGGAACATTATAAAATGCGCATTGACGTATTTTCTTAAAAGGCAGTATGTGTGAATTTTGTAAAACGCAGAAGTGTGAAACATTTTAAAAAGTGGCAACAACAGCTACCAAAACAAAGAACCATTTCAATTAAAAATACGCCAATTTAAGGTAAAGAAGGCGTCGAATAATGATTATTTGGGGGGGGAGGGGGGGGGGGGTTAGGGTGAAGTGGGGCATAGGTTCGAGATAAAGAAACGCATAAAGCCGAAGTAAGTTAAGAAAGCTGTTAAAAGGGAAATGAAAGTTCCTGAAGTTAATAAGTTTGTACTGAGAAATTTCTAATGGAATCACAAGAACAAGGGGTTTCTATTAAGGTAATTTATCCAAGTCAAACCCTGCTCAAGGTGAGCTGTTGTGAGATGAGCTATCTCACATATCCATATCATATCATATATCTTCAATCCATAACGCCGCAATTTGAACCCGAAAGTGTTTATGCAATACTAATGAGAGCCCCTTTCATTTTGTACCATTTGGAATTTTATCTATTCATACGTAGAAGAACCCAACGAAACCGCTCCACAAAATTTCCGCTCTGCAACCTGAACTTGAGCTGGCTGGCAAATTTAGGAATGAGACTGTTCGCTTGCTGGGACGGTTTTCCTTGGAGAAAACTTGCTGGGATTTTACAAAATATCGATGGTACCTGGGGAAAATGAACCAAAACCTTCTGCTGGCTAAAACAGAAGAAAACGACGCGCGGATTTATTAACGAGAATTTAATAACTGACTAACTTGTATTTGTAAACAATAAAAAGTAATTGTTGACTTTATTTCTATTGTTTCCGTCGGTTATTCTGCTGTCACTGAAGAGGCAAAACAGGTCTCTTTCTTTTCTGTATGTAAATTGAGCATGTGAACGATTTTGAATCAGTTGAACAGCGCGCTCTGCCCAAAGCTAATGTGTGGCTATCTATAACCAGCGTTTTTAATGGAATACACTACGTATAGGATAACCAGCTTGACCGACATAGTTCTTGGTGAGTATCGATTGTTCCGTTTTCTCTGCCGATTAAGCAGCCTTGAGCAGTTTGAGGGGCGTTCTATGAATAATATCGTGTTCAAATTTTCAGCTGCCCGGGACGATGGGATGTAAAAAACACACACAAGTTATTCAACAGCATACGCAACAGACCGAAACACGTGCTAAGCAACAAGAAAGATAATTTACCTCAATTTCTAGCTTCGAATATAGACCCAAATCTCCAAGTAACTTTCTCTGACACTCGAAAAACGTTTCAGATCATAATTCCTTCTCAAAGACCATCTTAACGAGCTTTTAAACCCTATTAAAGCTCGTTAGACCGAGACCGCCATATTGCTGAAGGAATAACTTCTGCAAAAATCGTCATGTAAGGCACATTAAAGTTTCTTGGCCGGAATCACTAGGTAATTGGCGGATAAAATTCACTTCCTGTATACCAAATTTGGAGGAGAACGGAAGTAACGCGAATTAAAATAATTTTGGCGATTTACGGTCTAATTAGACCAAAAATCTGTTACAAATTATAAGAAAGAATAAAATTTTGGGTGATAACTTAAAAAGAAGACTTCATCTGTTTAGTTTCTAACTGAAATTTATAAACTGTCGGGCTTGCTTATACCCTACGTCAAAAACGTAATGTAAACCCGGTTACGGATTTTGGGAAGCAGGATCCGTGTTTTCCACCACCTATGTACTCAAACAATTACCGGAAATTCGTTTTATCTTGCTGTGCGTCCATTGTGTAAATTCAAAAGCATCGCTCACGAAAACATACTAACGAGCCTGTTAGCGACTTACTTAATCGCACAGTAGGAAATTCAGGATTAAATACTAAAACTGCCATACCAAAAATTCATAGAATGTATCATACCGTAGAATTGGAATAAAGTGGTAGCTTATCTCTCTAAAAAGAAAAAAAAAACTTCTTTAGCGCAGCTTAGCATATAACGGGAGAATTTTATCTCAACTGGTGTGTCAAGGGGTGTGTCAGCATTGATAACAACTAAGACAACGGAATAGCGTAAACGGCTATAAATAAACACGGCAGAACAAAAGAAAACACGTGTTAAAAAAAATTGAACATAACAGAAGTGAGAGAAAAAAAAGAAGGAAAAGCGTAGCACTTTAAAAATTGTACGTTTTGGCAAACGATGGCAAATGAGTTAACCAGTTACTGATGGCAAAAATCACGAGCATAAATGAGAATTGCCAGATACTGCAACTGCGTTGATGTTTCCGGGATTTTCCCCACTCGCTTACCAACCGCAGTGCGGAAATACTTCAAAGACTAAAAGCGAAACCATGTAGCGATAACTTTATCGAAAAAACATCTGTACCACATGACACTAGCACTCAAGGTAACTCTCTTGCTCCACTGAACATCTGTCTCTTTTCCAGAGTGAATTCTTCCAACGGTGAAGAAAAGTTTATGACAACTGTCAAGTTCAGTGCTATTGAAAACAAATTTATTGAGCAGTAGATAGAGCTCTATTGCTCCTTTAAACTTCGTAAACCGTTGAAAACCACTCCACTCCGCAACAGTTAAAAACCACTGGAATTTGTATCCGTTTATGTTATTTCATTAACTTCACTCTTGCCAAACTAAAGCATTAACGTGCGTATCTTTGTACTGATAACTTTGTACTAATGGATAAAACGCACTCTCCAAGAACTTTCCTTTTAATACAAAGAACAAAACGTTTTTAGACAGTTTATGACCAATTTGGCTTGCGTATGCAAAAATTACAGTTATCTTCAATCCATAACGCCGCAATTTGAACCCGAAAGTGTTTACGCAATACTAATGAGAGCCCCTTTCATCACCTACAGCATATGTGACAAGTCACGTCTTTAACACCAGCTCCCCAGTGTTATGTTGACCCAAACATTGGAAACCACCCCCAAATTGCTTGTGCCGGTCTCACCAGGCTTTGAAAACCAACAAGAAAAATACCATCTTTGGGACTTAAAACGATAAGGAGAAATATAGAATTTTAAAGTGGCCTTAAAACGGAAAACCATGGACTACAGAGTGCTAAAACATTGTTGATGAAGGATTAATTTATCTTTCCTTCCACCGCCGCCATGCTGTAATGGTGCTTACAAATGCGTTTTGAATTCAAATCTTTTAAAAACGAAATGGTAATGTACTGTTATTGCTTTGAACTTGGATGTAATTTTTTGAACGATCGGTAAATCCATTTAGTGTACAATTGACTTCAAGCTGGCTGCTAAAATTAAAACTTCGCTTTCAACATGAACATGTGGATAATTTTGAAGCAATACTGATGAGAGACCCTTTCATCACCTACAGCGGATATGCCCTTTCCCACCCTCCCTGGAGTTTTTTTGGTTCTTCTATTGTTCTATAGATAATAACGGCAAATAAACCAATCAAAATCTGTTTTCTGCGCATATTTTTAGAGAACTCTTGGGGTCCCAGAAGAAGGTTTTTCGTATTATTCCGTGCATTGAAATCGTACAAGGAAATCGTATTTACAAACTTCCAAGGCCTTGTTTTGATTCTGAACAAGAAAAAAAAAACATATTTGGGACTTAAAACGCAAAGGAGAAACACTATAGAATTTTAAAGTGGCCTTAAAACGGAAAACCATGGAGTACAGAGTGCTGAAACCTTGTTGATGAAGGATTTATCTTTCCTTTCACCGCCGCGAAGATATGGTGTAATAGTGCTTACAAATGCGTTTTGAATTCAAATCACGGAGTTAAACAAGGACCAATTGCGGCTTCTCAAGTCTTTTGAGAACGAAATGGTAATGTACTGTTATTGCTTTGAACTTGGATGTAATTTTTTGAACGATCGGTAAATCCATTTAGTGTACAATTGACTTCAAAAGCCGGCTGCTCAAATTAAAACTTCGCTTTCAACATGAACATGTGGATAATTATTTCTGCCGTGCAGTACAGCACGGTGCGAAAAATTTCGATACTCTGCCGCTTGTCAACACATTTCTTGACTTCATACAAACTAAAAATAAATTCTAAACAAAGTTTCTTTCAAGGTTCTCTGTAATTTTTTGAACGATCGGTAAATCCATTTAGTGTACAATTGACTTCAAAAGCCGGCTGCTCAAATTAAAACTTCGCTTTCAACATGAACATGTGGATAATTATTTCTGCCGTGCAGTACAGCACGGTGCGAAAAATTTCGATACTCTGCCGCTTGTCAACACATTTCTTGACTTCATCCGAACTAAAAATAAATTCTAAACAAAGTTTCTTTCAAGGTTCTCTGTAATTTTTTGAACGATCGGTAAATCCATTTAGTGTACAATTGACTTCAAAAGCCGGCTGCTCAAATTAAAACTTCGCTTTCAACATGAACATGTGGATAATTATTTCTGCCGTGCAGTACAGCACGGTGCGAAAAATTTCGATACTCTGCCCCTTGTCAACACATTTCTTGACTTCATCCAAACTAAAAATAAATTCTAAACAAAGTTTCTTTCAAGGTTCTCTGTAGTAGTCTGAATTCTGTAATTTTGTTAGCGTTTTTAATGCTTTTTCACGAGGCCGCAATTTGAACCCGCAAGTGTTGACGCAATACTAATGACAAACCCTTTCATCACCTACACCGGAATATGTGACAAGTCACGTCTTTAACACGAGATCGAAAGTGTTGACGCAATAATAATAAGAGACCCTTTCATCGCCCACTAAGCGGAAAGAACTCCCTTGAGAAATTAAAACAGTCCCTTGAGAAATTAAAAAAGTCCCTTGAGAGTAGACAAGAATGTTCCAAATTTTGCCCACATCACTCCTAATCTCCTATTTGCTTGTAAACAAGCAAAATAGTCGAAAAAATTGAAATTAATTTAGTATCTACTAAGTACTTGTGTTACATTTTAAAGTGTTGTAGTTCATCAGCCTTGGCGTCTAAACAATTTGTGTAACGGCTCTTTTGAGTCCCTTGTGACCATTTGGGTCACAAACCCCTCCTTGTGACCCTTTGGGTCACAAACCCACCATATTGCAACTGCACATATTAGGTAAGTATATGAACAGTACACAATGTAGTTATTTGTTGTTCTGGTCCATGTAATTACACATGTATGTTAATAATGATTGATGTGACATCTAACAGGGATGTTGCTAAGAAAACACTAAGCTGGCAGTTAGTGACATCCCTGCATCTACATGTACATGTAGTCGTGATATGTAAGTTATAAATATGTTACCTCACAATATTTACATGTGCATGACAGCATGTGTATTAGTTATTGTTAAAAAATTATTAATATTTTTAATTATTGTTTTTTTCTTTTTTTTATGTTTACAGAACAGAAATGTAAAACAACAAGATAGTGCACAAGATACAGTCTTCAGAGAATTCACTGACTGCCGTGTTATGTCCAACACTTTCAATCTACATTTTGTCAAGAGACACTATGTATGTGTGATAGTGTCCATTGCATTGGAACTGGCTAGAACTTATTGGTCTCTATACAATAGTAAAAAGGCCCAATCCTCACTATGAGTGACTGCAATATTCAAACAACACACAGCAAAAACCATGTAGCAGTAACATTCAAGTCGAAAAGAAACTGTGTTACACATCTCCAGATTCACCAATGAAAAGACCCTTCAACCAGAGGTCTTCACTGGCTCACTGGTGTATCAACTTTACTTCCTGGACTCCACTTGTACTGTATGTGTGTATCACCTCCAAATGATAACATATCTTATTGGACATATCTTGCATCACGGATTGTACAATCAGTGTAGACAACTACATTGTATCAGCCGCATTTAAACAAGAGTACATCAAGATACTGTATCAACCTTACTTGCTGGACTTCACTTGTAGTGTGGTATTACCTCTAAAATGTAATAACAATACATGTATTTTGGACTTATTGGGGGAATGGTCTTATCCTGCATCACAGATTGTGTAGTCAGTGAAGACAACTATCAGCTGCATTTACACAAGAGTTAATCAAGATTTATTATTTCAAGACAGTATTTTTCTGCCAAACTTGTTACAGCTTCCTGGCTTTCTAGTACAGTTGCATACTACTGTATGTTGCTTTCCACTTTATAAAGTGACAACAAAAGACATTTAGTTAGCATGGTACAAATTTGTGATTAAAGCAGTTCAATGTTGCATTCCATTGTCAAAAGTTGTGATAAAAGACATCTTATTAGAATTGTACAAATTAAATTGCCAATTTTGTGATCAAAGCAGCTTATAATTTGCCTTTTATTAATTAAAAAAACATTGGTTAGAAACTAACCTTACCTTGAAATCCACAACTAAAAACACCACCAGAAAACCATGTACTGTATTTTAGAATTTTATTTACCTAACAAACCCATCTTTTCCCCTGGATAGCAAATGACTCAGTGTCTCAAATTTCGACTTACATTGAGGAGCCCCAAAGGGTGACCACTTTAAATGTATTTACATTCTTCCTTGCAGATTTTATACAATTAGAAGCTTTTCACAGCTTTTGATTTGAAAACGACTGCATGAAATAATGTGAGTTAATTAAAAGTGGTTTCACATTTGGGCTCCTTGGTGTAAATTACACTGAAATCGACGATATCAATTTTGGTGTTCAATTACTTGGGTATCTTTTGGACTCACATTTTCACTCAATTGACATTTTTGGCTTTGTCAGTGTAAATTGCCCATTTCAAAATCACATGATGCTCCCCAGAGAACTTGTTTTTAACTATCTGAATACCAAGAGAATTTTTCTGAATTTGAAAGAAGTGATTCTCAAGAGTGTTGTCACAGTCTGAAATAGGACAACAAACAAACAAAGCCCCATAGGTCTATTCTCAGTTCTTTGTCTGGAATTTTTAACATACTGACTTGCTTTACTGAAACGTCCTCGCCTTAGTATGCATTGCATACCGGTTATTGATATCTACGGTATTATCCTGTTTCCGACATACCAAAAGGTACGATTAGGTATAAATATTGTAATTTAGCTGGTCCGTCAAAACACTTTCTAGTACTACCGATCATTTTTTTTAGAAATCTAAAAATAAACGTCGCTTTTGTTCTAATGTCTGTTCACTTTCTTTAGAAAACATGCATGGTCATGTATGGGAGAACAAAACTAATTCAAGTTCTTACTCACACTAAGCAAGAGAACACAACTATAAGAGTGAATGAATTTATTCTTTTCTTTTAATTTCCCTTTTTTCTTCACAAAACACTACCATCAGCTATTCAATAAAGAGTTTGGTTTGTTAAAGGAAACATTTTAAAAGAACACATTCCAATTGTTTTCCAGCTTTTGATCTAGCCATGAAACGGAATATTAAACGTTTTAGCGAGAACTCTCATACGCGAGTACATTATGTCCCAGTCCAGGTAGATACCGTGGAGGAAGCGGCTACCTTGCCCAGTAACTGTAAACGCTGATCGGCCGTGCAGCACACGACTGTTGTTAAAGGAGATCATATCACCAGGCATCATTTTGTGCTCTATCTGATTGGCTGGGTCTCGTAACATTTTGCCGAGCGTGAGATAAGCTTTGTAAAGTTGAGCTGTTTCTTCTGGGGAGGCAGTGAGCATGATGGAGTCACGGACGTGATTGTTGAATGCGAATCGCACGATTTGGTTATTTTCGTCCAACCTGTCATAAAAAAGAGAGAACATAGCAATAATTTCCTCAAAAAATTAAGGATCATACTGACTGGAACTTAAAGCTCAAGTTATCAATCTTCGTTGAGTAATACACAAGGCAACACTGATTGCGCACAATGGCATGCCATATCTATCAGCTATTCCCTACTTTATGACTGTCCAATCTCCAACCGAAACGCGACGATTTGTCTCTTCTATATTTGTTTCCTACGATAGCACAAGCACTAACTAGCTGCCGCTTGTTTTTCTTAGCTAATTGTTCAGGCTACCGTTGTTACATCGATAACGTAATTGCAAAACGTCGGAACTTGCTCACAGCGTATGCAATATTGTGCGAAATTTTTGCAATTTGCAGCCACGTTGAGTGAAATATGTTGCGCGCAATGTTGCATGTAACGATGCAGCGCTCGTCCAGGTACTTATTCCAGGAGGGAGAAGTACTATCAGAAAATGTGGGTAGGGATGTGCGGTGCACTTCCTGAAACCCTTAGCCTGTTTCAGACCATAATATGAGGCTTTCTCTACTCTATTTCAGACCTGACCCCAAAATCCTTAGCCTTTCTCGGACGAGATTAAACCCAGGAACTGTATGTTTGAGTAAACATTCCACAAGGGCTTCCAATTACCAACGTTTTTAAATCTCGTACATCTCAAGGGATGCTTAATAACAATGATCATAAAAACAGTTACTTCCACACATTGTACCTAATTGCTGATCAAAGTGCACAAACCATTTCCCATTTCAGATCAAACAGGTCAGAATAAAAGTTAACCAGAATTGAAGTATATGCAATTTCGGTGTAACATTTTCTGATAACATTTATTTTTTTTTTTTTGGCCCCCCCCGGAAGGGCCGCCCAAAAAAAATGAAAAAAAAAAAAAAAAAAAAAAAAAAAAAAAAAAAAAAAAGAAGAAAAAAAAAAAAAAAAAAACAAAAAAAAAAAAAAAAAAAAAAAAAAAAAAAAATTTTCATAAAAATAAAAAAACCTCCTTTTATCTGCCTCACCTTCGGCTTCGGCAAATAAACAACCTCGGTTTTGATAATTCACGATATCATGCTCAACCTCATCCAATAATTGCTTATTCAATCTTCTGACACCACGTATCAACTTACTCAATTGTGTTCCGAGAAAATTTAACATCAAAATCTCCAAACATGTCTTTTCCAACATCGACAAACTGGAATCGCGCCTTTGTCAGGAGATCAAACATTTCGGGGTGTTTGTTTTGTAGCTCTTGAGAAACGTGGAATCCATCTACGAACTGGTTCGCGCCGCCAGTGCCTGGGGCTTGCTCAATGCAGTGCAACATCTGAACCTAGAACAGTTAAGGTAAATGTCAAAGGCGCTAAAACGAAAAACATTTTAACTCCATCATCCCTTTCTTTAATCCATTTTCTCGGCCCTTTGTCGACAGTAACTAGCTTGAAAGAGAGTAACGCTACCCCCTGCCTTACCCCCCATCCTTACCCCACCCCACAGGCCGAACCCTTGCAGTGTAATACCATAGAATTCCGGTTATAAGCCCTGGGCTTATACAACTTCGTAAGGGGCTTTGGGTGGGCTTATAAACGGAAGGGCTTATATCCGGGAGGGCTTATAGGCGGAAAGAAAAAAACGTTTCAAAACAAGCCACGGGAGTGTTGATCGAAATACGTTTTTAAGTTAAAAACGCATAACTAAGCAACATTTAGCCCTGTTCAGTACTGTCATGTGGCAGAGGGGTCTTATATCCGGGAGGGCTTATAGTCGGATGTATTTTTTTTGTTTCCAGATAGATGGGCCTATAACCGGAGGGGGGGGGGGGGGGACTTATAAACGGAAGGGCTTGCCCTAGAACGGAATTTTACGGTATATGGCTACGGGTTCTTATTTATTTGTAAATAGACAGCAACTTACCCCCGGTATGTAATCGTAATAAGGCAAATCAATGTGTAACGGCAGGAAGTTAGAGGTGTAAGCCAAGTTGTTGGCATCATACTTCGTCTTGACATCAAAATGATGGCTGAAAGGGAAACGAAAAACACCTTATTTTCGAATCTAGGGTTGAAACGAACTAACCACTGAGTATAAGTTCACATATAGACTTGCTCTAAGACAAAGCAAAGTTGATCCCTTTTATTATGCGTGGTGTGCAGCTTTGAAATATTGCGTGTTAAAGGCTCGAGTATACTAGAGCACGAATGCGTGCAACCGATCGCCATTTTGACTCGCACTTCGCGCGCGACATGGCACTAGCCTCGCTTGTCACGCTTGCGGACGTTCGAGTATTACGTCCTCCCTCCTCCTCGCTGCCATAAACCATTGTGCCCGCTCAGTAAAAAGTAATAATAAAAAATTAAAATGAACGAATAAAAAACGAATCTGCGTCATGTTCAATCCACATGGTTCGTGGGGTTTGAAGGACCTTCAGAGCTAGCCTGCACAGCAGGCGGTTTATTTCAGAGCGTGCAGAAATATTATTTGATCAAGTGCGAAATTACGCAATAACTTTTGGCAGCCCGGAAGTCACGCAATCCCCCGTGCGGTAAAATACACGTAATAAAAATATATATATAATAGTGTCTTTCGTAAATTTAAAACAATTCCTGGTCAAATTTGACCATTATTGGCACAACACTCCGATTTTAAAACGGTTGATCTTTGAAACGTTTGACAAAGAGGATAACCTTTCTAAATATTAATGAATTGATGGTGTGACAGGGTCCGAATTGAGCGGATGCAGGCTGTTGTTGCTTCTCATATAACCTCATCAATATTACGAAACAATTTTTTTGCAATAAAACAAGTAACGTTTACTTACCCATAATGAGTGGTCTTAGAATGTCCAACTCTATCACACAATTTCTCTGCTTGTCCAACCTTCTGCGGAGTATTTGTGACAAGTGCAATACCTACACCATGCAAAGAATTCAGCCACTCGAACAGAGCCCGATCATCCTCCATAAGCTCGTGAAAATCGCTCTTCGGAATCTTCCCTTGCAGTTTTTCAGCATTCCAAAACTCTACTCCTTCTCTGTTGAGAGTCGATCTTTCACTGCTCGAGCCTTCCCGATCGCTGATTCGTCGTGAGTGCAGCCATTCTGAATCAAACACACTGACGTGACTATCGGGCCATGTAATGATAATCTGTTCGCCATCCCGCGTAACCTCGTACTTCTCCGGCAAAATAGTAGGATCTAATTTGCCGACGGTGTCAAACGAACGCTGTAGAGAGGATTCATGAAAGCACTCGGGACATCGGCAGATATCGCGTAGATACATAAACGGGTAACGATTCACCGAGTTGTTACTCCATGTCACATGAAGCATTCCATTGTCGCTTTTCTTTTCGATTTTTTGCACAAGAAACCTGGAGGCCGGAGCTGCCGAAGTTGCCCCTCCGGTGTTGGAAAACTGACTTAAAAAGCGAGTCCGGGTGACGAGTTGAACCTTGCACAGTTGCCTCACACGAGAGAACATGATTTATTCAATCCGAAAACAAATCCTGAGACGTCTCAAGTTAAAGACCCTCAATCACCCAAGATTCGTTGCGCACTTAGAGAATTGCTTGTTACTTGTGTTGTTGTGCTACAAATAAAGTAACTCGTGGGAAAAACAGATAGCACGGTTTTGCGAAAGCCTGGAAGTCTAGAGATCGCAAGGTCATATCTAGAAACAAAAAAAAAACCTCCTAGCCTCCTTCGAAGCCGTTTTTATTGGGCTCGTCACGCAGGAAGAAGCGTTGCGTGACGACCCAAATAACGGCTTTGGAGATGGCCCTGGGGACAAGGTTGTCGAACGATACTACAGTATATTTTAAAACCTGAGATCATGCCCGCCCTCCCTTCTAATCATTCCGGGGAAGTTCTTTTTTTCCCCTCTCCCTTTCGAAAAAAGAATGCCTGATCGCAGGTTAACTACAGTAGGTCATCACCGACGTCAATGTTATGGTCCCCCCCCCCCCCCTATAAACCAAACCCCCTTTCCAACGTTCACGGACCCCAGTTCAAGTCTGAATTTTGTATAACGCACTTTTGGTATTTTCACAACTCAGGGCTTAAAAAAAGGCACAAAAGACAGAGTCTACTCTACTCTCTGGAACAAATGTGTAAAACGTCACATCTAGAGAAACTAGACGATCAGTAGCGTAACGTAGCAAGGGGAGGGAGAAGGGGAATTCGGTGCGGGGCGAAGACCAAAACTCAGAGGACACTACTCTTTGGAGGAGACAGTATTAAAAAAGAAAAACGGCTAAAAATAATTTTAAACGGCTAAAGGTAATTTAACTCCCTGTTTTAAACCCGAACCTAGCTCGGTTTTTGAAGTAATTCAATGCATATTCTTTTTTTTGACCGACCGGAGGCTAGCCTGCAAACACAGACGTATTTCCATTTGTTTTCACAGGCTAACCCGAGGCGCAAACATTTCAAACAAAGCCAAATGATTAGCTTTGACACATTTGATTGACATCTAAGCTTGTTGACATGGAAGTTTTTTTGTGGCAGCTGTTGAAGGTTTTTTTTTTGTTCATTTACATCTGCGACGGGTGCGAAATTCGGTGTTCCTCTTTTCTATGACCGTTCTTTTGGTTTTCAAAGCATGACCTGACATATCGCCTTTGATTTTCCTTAATTTCTCACTGTGACGTTAAAAAAACCGAAGGTACGCCACCTCGAGGTACCAGTCAGTTTCAGTTAAAGTCGCGGTTAATTCCATGAAATAGCAGTAATTAGCATAAAATGGTGAGTACCGAAATTATATTATCAAGCTTAACTACGAGTTTCAATATAAACAAAAACCTGCCGTTTTACTTTTATGACTTTTGAAAAAACTCCACATACGCTTGTTTTATTTTTGCTTTCGGCGAATCTACAAACCTTTGTTATTTAACGAGGCTTAACCGGTCTAACCCGTCTAACCGAGATAGTATTATTTTCACATTGAGATAAAGTTAGTAAAATCTTCGCTTTATTATATGCTATAAACCGCAACCTCTAACGTTTCCTTGTGATTAGTACTATCAGAAGTTTGTGCTTCTTACGGGTAACCGTTCTTTTTTGTGACAGTATTTTAGTATCAAATTTAACTTTCTAGTAATCATTCTTCGGAAACCATTTTTTAGCAATCACAAGTACACATGATATGTTGTTAGAAAAGCGCCGAGCTCGAATGAAAAGCCTATATTTGACTTCCTGCAAATATTGATTGGCGTGTGATTCTTCACTACAATACCAAAACCTGTCTCTGTCGCCTGGTGTTTCACACAGCCTGAAAACAGCCGGCGACAAAACCGCTGCTCTCACAAAAATAAAGAAAATTGTCAGCTGGCCGGATCTCCGCGTGTTCATAACTAGTAATTTAAAGCGAAAGTCGGGAAGTCAGCCATGAATTTAAATTATATTTCGGACTTGTAAAAGGGTTATGGTAATGAGAAAACCCTAAATTAAAAGTTGCGTCAATATGACGGAAGTAGGAAAATAAATAGTAGGGGCTTCATTTGTCGACCTCTGGTCCGTCGTCATGGAGACTGCACGGCTCTAGTTCTCATCAAGGCCACTAAATAAAAGAAATTTTTTAAAAAAGTAAAAGTTAAGTCTGCTATTCTCCAAAGGTGTAATACGTTCTTAAGTCGGCTAAAGCGTCTGAGAGCATGGCCTTCCCAAGGATGGGATACCAGTTCATACAGTGGCAGATTCTCCCCTCCCCCTCCCCCTCAACAGTTTGTTTGGTTGTCCTCCTACACCGAGAGGCACTGTGACAGTAAAGTGACATTTACTCATGAAAAACCCAAAACAACGAGGCAAATGTGAATAAGAATTGGCAATCAAAGAGAACTTTTAATTCCAGCGTCGATTGGGTACTCTGTGTGACAGAGGGAGAGAAGTGGAATTCTCTAGGTGGCGGGAACGGGGAAAAATAGGGAAACATTTTGCAACGTTGCGGAAAATCTGACTTTTCCCCAGTCGTCTCTCATGCGAAAATTGCAAGACGCGAAGGATGATGGGAAGGAGGAAGGGCTTCTCTTCTTCCTGCCCATGATTCCCTCCGTGTTCAGTTTCATCCAGTCTTCCTAGACTCAAGACGGACTTAAAAGATGACTGGGGACGAGTCAGGCGTAAAAAAGCTCCAAGGGTGCGGGAACAACTAAGTAAGGACGGGAGCAGTGAGTAAAAGGTACGGGAAACGGAATGTTCAGAGACCTCCTCCTCCCGTTCCCTCAGTAAAAACAGGTTAAGATTTAATGATCTTGATGAGCCATCATTATATATCGTACAAGACCTGGACGCTTGACTAAAACTAGCTGAAAATTTAAGTCATTTTTTTATTAAATATCTTTAGGAGGTGTTTCATGTGAGCACAGAAGGAATTCTCTTATTCCAGAGTTGGAGACTTAATTCAGCAACGGGTATGTTTAAGTTTTTTAAATATATAAAAAAACCCAGTCGAATTTTCCCGGAAAATTTTTGCTTAACACTACGTTTATTAAAAAAATATGTCCTTTGATCTCCTCGTGTCAATCTTGTGATCACCACGGTTATCTAGTAGTCAAGGTCAGCCCACACAGACATCTTGCACTAGGCTCTTAGATTTTTTTACCCGTACTGTCTATTTAGTTCAGATTTTAACACTATACTTCCCACGATTTTTAAATTAGTTCCTGGTTAACATTCCCATTCGGCTAAGCCCTCACAAAAATATGGAAGAGTGGCTTAGGTAAAGTTACTTGAATACTGTTTAGATTGTTCGTATTGTCCACGTAGGCATGCTTTGGTTTGTGTAGGGTTTGCCTGAGAAACACAAAGTTCTCACTGACCGAAAACCCAAGCATGTCTACAACGTTTAGATTAAAAAAATAAGGATCATCGAAACACAGTTTTCCTGGCATTCAGTATTACCCTGTCCATGCATTTTACTGCATTTTTATTTTGTTCGTGCAGCCTTAATATAATTCAAATCAATTTCCGTGCTGTTAAATTTGCGAACCCAAGTGACTTTTTCTGTTATTTGTTTCAGTCCTGTTTGGAGCTTGTTTGTCTACATTTTTGATCACTGCTTTATATGAAGGCCTCAAAATATTCAGGCAATGGCTAGTTTCCAGACCCCTCCGTCTCTTAATCAAAGACTTGTGGCAATCAAGGTCTACAAGTGAAGATATCCCAGATACTGAAGACTCATCTAGCACTAAAGAGACCCTACAACAGCGTATTGTAAAATTCCCTAGACAGAGGTGAATATGATTTACGTATCGTACTTGAAAGTTCTGTTGATAGTGACCACTCCTTTTGCATTTATTTCGTTTGAAACAAATCTAGAAAAACCAACTTTTTAGGCCGCTTCATTAGGAGGGAGGATTTTCACGACTCTCATCCATTGATGAAGCCTGCATATAGAGACCAAGACGGAATTTGTTCCCCAGACTAAAAATAGAAATTTTCACCCAACAGAGAAATATTGTATTATTTTGTGACATAAGTTTTTGGAAAACTCTGACGTCACATGGAATCCTCAAAAGAGAGGCGACCTAGGAACGAGTTTGCTCTGTTTTCTACGTCATAATGAAATGCTTTATATATTGCCACTGAGGTTTTGCGTCCTTTATAGGGGCTGCATAACCCATGAAACAAGGCTTACAAACCTTAGCCGGGCGATAAAGTGCTTTTATGAAAGTATTTGTTTCAGTGAGTCTTTTATCAATACTGATAGCTGCCCTATCTGCATTTTTTCCTCAGCAGAAGATGGAACAGTCGAATCCACATTTTTCAAACGTTTCTTCACATGCTGCAGGTGTTTGTGGGATACGTGCTGATGTTGATAGTGATGACGTATAACACCTGGCTTGGCATCGCAGTGCTTGCTGGGGCGGGCGTGGGATATTTAGCCTTCTCAGCAATTTTCCCCGATAACTTGAGGCTCCGAAGGACTAATGAAAATGCTTTTAATTTAGACAGTCTTTCTTGTCAAAATAACCACCTGTTATGAAAATAAAAATAATAAATAAATGATCTGGGAATGTGGTTTAATAGTTATAAGTTCTGAAGGCGTGGTAAGCTAAATCAGTTGCTAGAGGCTAAAAGGACTCCTCGTATTTTTCCCTCAAATTTAAAACGAAATATGTTTTGTTAGGAACCCCAAGCAAACTTTTTCAAGAAATCCCTTAGCTGAAAAAAAAGTTTGAGATGGTCGGTTACCACGGAATTTTCTAGGAGCGCCCTATTGTATCCATTTTAAGATTTGATTTCTAAACGTGAGACTAGCTACCGACCCAGACACAGTGGAGTTTAAACGTGCCAGGGGCGTACTCATCTGTCTGGTACGCAATTATGACATTTATACACTGCCAACTTAACAAGTTCAAAAGCAGTTTGTGGTTAAAATACAGAAATGGCCGAGAATTAACACATAACTAATAGGATCATTGGCTTTACGGTCACCTCTTTCCATGGTCAAATCGTCCCATGGCAGATTGTTTCACAGAATAGTCAACAGATTGCTCCACTTTTTTTGCTCGATGAAAATGCGAGCAATGCACAGTGCTTTCAGGTAAAAAGGATACACAGGACCGTACATCTCTATGTGGAGAAACAGCAACTGAGAGGAAAGACTGAAGATAATCAAGGTAGGATGCAGGATTTTTATGGCCGTGTCAGAGAAAACCGCAAAAAGTGTTAAAAGTTAAATGCTTGATGAAAACTGAACCCCGCGGCACGAAATAGCTACAAATTGCGCGCTACGCGTTACTCTCAACACTAAAGGACACTTGTCAAGATGCACGTTATATACAACGCGGCGGCGAGCCTCCTAGATCCTCCGACGCAAATGCGGCTTTCAAGTTGGGCTCCGCGTCATCGCACAAGGTCCTTCCGAGCGGTGGGACGGGGCCTTAGGGACGGGGAGCGGGACGGCAAAAGAGTAGAGGCAAATGTGGGAAAAAAAAAAAAAAAAAATAACCGAAGAGGGGTTAATATTATTTTTTGAGGACGAGAAGAGACAGCTTGGGGGGGGGGGGGTGCCCCCCCCGTATTTTTTTTAAATGAATATGCGCTGAGATGCAATATGGTGCAAAGTTTGAGACACAGTTGGCAGTCATAAGACAGGGAATACTTACTTCATGTGCACTGACCTCGCCGCGTCTGGAAGAATTTTCCGATACAGTTACTTATATACTGTAATGATAACAATACTTTTTTGTGGGGGGGGGGGGGGGGAGGGGGAGCTGGGCATTTTTTGGGGGGAGGGGAGCTTCTACCCCTCTAATACCCTAGATAGTACCCTATAGGGGAGCAGCGCGAAAACGCGATTAGAGCGAAGAACAAAGGAAATCGAATGGACAAACAAAGTAAAATGTATAAGTTTGATTTAATGATAATTGTTACAATATTATAATCCTACTTACAAAATACATCAGCATCTTTCACTAAAGACGTAGGAAAATAGCTGCCTAACCAGCAAAATCTTTATCACAATTATTTAGCATAATTTTATTTTCCAAGAAAAAAATACCACAATGTCCCTCTATGTGAACGATAAACCTTAACCTCTTAAACAAAGCAAAATATAATACGTATCTACAATTCTCAACAAAGTCTTCGGGCACCTTTTTCACAATAATCTACCAACCGTTACAAAGGGGGGGGGGGGGGGGGGGGGGGGGGGGGAGGGGCGGATCCCATCTGGAAAGTAAACTCTTTATTTTCATTAAAAGAATCTTATAGACACATCTTTTATATTTTACAATATGTTTGTCCCAAGAACTTTTGTGAAGCATTATAGCTACTAGGGAACTAAACTTATTACTAACAGATCTCCTTTCAAAGCTATTAATTTTTCCAGTTTTAAAGCTGGGTTAATTCTCTCTATTCGTGAATACTGCATATAGCGTCCTATAAAAAGCTCAAAAAGGCCGAAATAAAATCTTAACTAATTAAAACAGTCAAATCAGCTCAATAACAACTGTTGCAATGAAGCAATCACAATTCATACAAAAACATGTAGTCAGGTAACAACTGGTGTAGAGTGTTAGACTGAAGCACAAATAGATTTTTGCCTGTTTTTTTAGAGATTTTTTCCTTTTGCACAGTCAAATGCAAAAGAGACAACAGCCTGACTGTAGCTGTATTCACAGGCTAATCCAGGGCAGGAAAACACATGTACACACTGTAAGCCAAGCTACAGATTAACAAAAAGCAAACAAAACAAAACAAAAAACCAAAAGCAAGCTGAATCCCCATAAATTACTTTCACTAGTCAATTAAAACCATTTTCACCATGCATGGTTATAAATAACATAAAATTTTGTACAATTAGTCCCTCCTGCATACATTTTTGTATTTCAATTCAATAACTATCTCAGAATTTACACACCTTGCTCTGGATTTCACAGAAGGAGTACAATAATTGTAAATAGAATAGAAAAAAAAGAAACAAAATGTTTCTTGACCTCAACATTCACACACTTAAATTGAAGTAAAATTCACAAAACACCACATCTTTAGAGCTGAATGACAGGGGAATAATTTTCCTTCAATTGATAACTTACAACAGTGTGCTGAGAAATTACCCATCTTGTAAATGTCATTATTTTACGAGCCCAAATTAATGCTCCTTTTCACTTGGGTAAGGCAATTAGTAAAGAAATGGATAGTGATTTGTTTAGGTATCAAGTTTAGCAGACTGTGCCCGCTAAGCAACAAACAGTCAGAAAATAAGTGACATATCCAAAGAAGAACAGCTATACACACGATGCTCACCTTTTAAATTCTACTATTAAATCAGCTCAACCACGTACATGTAGTTAACTCATGTTCCTAAAAATAAGCTCAACAAAATAAAATCAGAGCAAAAATAATTTCCCAATACTTAGGTTTAACCCACAAAAATATTTTAATTAACATAATTTTACCAAAATAACAACCTACACCACAAAAATAAAGACTAGTTTACACAGCCATTTATAAACTGCCCATTTATCCCAAGAGTCTAGTCCCCAAAATAAAAAAGCTCTACTATTTATTGAAAGTTATATAATTTTCTCAATTACCTCAACTGATATGATGTCTGAAATTCCTACACTTTTCTGCAGGTATCCTTTGAAAATATTTTAATTTTACCCTTATTCAATTGCATTAACTAATTACCTAAGAGAAAATTTAAACAATAAAAGTTAGTCTTTTTTCTGTATCCTGGTTTCTGTAGCATGAAACAACTACAAAAAAACTACAAAAAAGGAGTTAAAGAATTACAACTAGCACCGGATGCTAGCTAATTTTATTAGTTTATTTCAAGACTGCACTGCTTTCTTCCTTCTACTAGTTTAGCAAAATCAACTTAGCTGGGTGGGATCAATGATAACATGAGACCGGCATGGAATGTGTGCACAAGCATAAAAATAATGAGAACCTTGGGCAAGTCTGAAATTACAGTCAGTGGAATCTTGATTACTCAAAACTCCAAGCGAAATAAGAATTGGCTTGAGAAATGAGGAGTTGAAGAAACTGGTGGTAAAATTGCAGTGTTTATAGATGAAGCAAAACTGGGGGAAATGACCTTCAGTTTGGTTTGAGTTATAGGGGGTTAAGAAATCAAGGGTTCAAAAAATAGGGATATTTCTGACACCATAGCTGTTTATGATTACACCAGGAAAATGCCAGTCTTATGCCTAGAGCTGAGTGATGAGAAGTCATACCAGTCTCATGTGTAATGTGATCCTCACTGATATAGAGGCCTTCCGAGGGGGTAGCCGTGTCGCATGTCGCATGTTTCTGGAACGATGTCGTCGCCCCAGCTGTAACATTTAATGTTGCTGTCATTTTTCCTGCTATTGTGTCGCTGTTGCATTTTGAGCCGCTGATGTCGCTTGTCGCCGTTAAAGTTCCTGTGTCGCCGTTTTAGGGTCATGTGATATTGTCGCTTGTCACTTTTACCCCTTGGAAGGCCTCGATATAGCTACATAATTTGTATATTAAACTAATTAAACTAACTTAAACTAACTACAATCAAAGTACATTTCATGTAATTGCTGACGGTGAAAGACCAATCAGTGGCAGTGTTCATAGATATCAACCACTTTGTTTAACTTCCATCCAAAGACAAAGTAACCAAAGCCAGCTCCTAAAGCAACAGCGAGGCACAGCCACACATTGTAGGTCATGAAGATCAGCATGAGGAAATAACTAAGTGTGACCTGCACAATGTGGAGAAAGGTTTGAAGAAAGTGATGCCAGTTACACAGTCGAGACCTGAAAAGAATGAAAATAACTTTCAGTGATTTGAAATTACTAAAGAAAATGACAGGCTGACCATGCATGAGGTCAATACCAGGTGATCTGATAAACGTTTCTATATTGATCCTACAGTAAAGAGAAAAAAATACCCATAAAAAGGAAAAAATACAAGGGGCAAAAAAAAAAGGGAGGCCGTTATGGAGAGGTCTGTCTTATAGAGGTGTCCGTTAAGAGAGAGTTGACTGTATAACAAAGGCAAACCTTTGCACTCTAGGTTTTTTCGCACACAAATCACGGCTTTAATCTTTTTGAGCAACAACACCTGTTTCACTTTGGGGTTCTCCCGCTCCAGGTTCGTGGTTAAAATTGTATCAAAATTGAGATTTTGCGCTGCATGAATAATGTGATTTTAGTTTGCTGTCATTTGTTAGATGTAATGGTACTTTGGGCTGGATGTCTGGGTCTAAAAGCTGGGACCTTTGGAACAAAATGTAGACAAATATCTGGAAGTTTTTAGTTTTTATCTTTTAGCGATATTTGTAAATTTTTTAACTTGTTAAATTATAACTGTAAAGCGCTATGGATATTTTATATATAGCACTATAAAAATTTATATTGTTACTATTATTAGAGGTGTTTCTCTTCCACAATTATGTTTTCACTATTGATAACAAAACCCAGCATCATAGGTCTGCAGTGCGTGCAGATCAAGTAAATAACCAAAAAAGACACTCACACCTCTTTTGGTTAGTCTACTCCTTTGCTCCATTTTTGGAAATGTCGTGCAACATCTCTGGTGGTGCATTGCATGACATTCCAGAAAATGGCTGTAAAGGAGACTGGTATTTGGCTCACAGTTAAAAATTAATTATAAAAATGTACCAGCAGACAAATCTTACCTTGGCATTTGTCCCTTTGATTCTGTAACAACAGCTGTCTGACTTGGTCCTGTGCCATACACCTTAGTTTCCGTCAAATCTACACTCACCACATAACTGTACCTCCTCCTCAAAATTTCACGCAAAACTTTGAGGCCTTCATAGAGTGCAGCGAGAACAAATATAGCGAGACAGGAGAATACCAGCTCTGTTAAAAAAAAGTAAGGGGCAAAAGGGTTACAATTTTCAAAAATGATAATATTTTTGCTATTTTTGCTTGCTTTTTCCATGTTTAAATCAGTGAATACCAAGAGAAAATGGAACAAAATTGCTAAAGAGCACTTACATGTACTACATGTAGGTAAAGCAAAGAAAACTGAGAATAAAAAAATAGATGAAATCTTAAAAATAAACTGTTTGTTAAAGAAAGTACAGTAGGATTTTAATTCCTGTTACATGAAAGTCTGTAACATTTACCTGTTGTGTCATCTACAGACCAGCCTTCAAATAAAATAGTTACAGTCTTGCTAAAATGGAAGTACATCTGTCAAAAAAACAAAGAATTATTTAGTTAAAAATATATATAAATACTAAGAAAAACAATAAGTGAATCGCAGAAGGAATAAAAGTGTTATGGAGTCAGACATTTTAAAGATGAGTTAAGTCATTATCGGGTCAAAAATTAATGATAGTTGATTAAGAGTGCGTCCATAAGAGAACAGGGCAGAAACAGGCAATAGGTGATACAGCTCAAATCACCGATTTAGCCCAAACTTAGCATAAATGTTGGGTATGGTGAGCTATTCACTGTGGCAAAACATTAGCTCAAAATATTTTATTCCCTTGGAGTTATGGCACCTTTTGCAAAATTGGCCATTTTTCACTAATTTATGCATATTTAATTAGCTGACTTTGAATGACCAGTTCCACAAGAAAAAAACACTTCTGAAAATAAAATTCACTGCATTATATTCTGTGGTTATTAGGCTTTAAGTACAATAATTTACTTCAACCGTACGATTTGATTTCTTCTCCTCAAACAGACTTTTGAAAGGTACACATTTCGTACTGCTGGAAATAGCCTTCAATTAGTGCCAAATATCTCCCATGAGCAACAACTTATATACATTATTCTTACATGGGTAATGAAATCCATCATTTAACTTTACAAAAATGGCACAAAATGTTTGGGGACCAATATAATTATTTTATTTGTACTGAGGAACTAAACACACGTGACTTAACGATTTCTTGCTATTTCATCAAAATTCACCGAAACACAGAAGCCATTTATTTACTCAATTTGGCACAAAAGTGGTACAAAATAGCTAATCAAGCATACATCTATTGATAACAATCAAAACATTGGCAAAGAAAAGGCACCTAGGGCATTTTCGGAGCATTTTCAGAGCCATATAAGCTTCTTAATTCGGCAATGTTGTGATAGCAAATGTAAATACAACAGCGAAAGATTTTCTTCACAAGCTCGCTCAATCCAACATCTAGGCACATCAAAGTTAAGAAACAAGAAAGTAATGCTACATACATGCCACTTATCAACACTTAGATGCTTTCTTCTGAAGATTTTGTTCTTCTTGCTGCACTTCGATCTCAGTTGACATGTGTACTGTTGCTTTGAGGTACGCTCAACTCAGCCAATCCATCGTGGTTCATAGGTTACAAGTCAATAAAGTCATTCAAAGAGCTGTTCAAAGTTCACGGAGGGACAGTTCTCTCAGCCAGTTTACATGATGTAAATTTAACTGGAAATAAACAGCCGCTATCCCCCGCCATCTTGGATTTATAGCTTTGAGCCTGCCGTTTCAGTCAGCGGTACGGCCCGTTCACGTGTCCTCACGCGCGACCACACGCGTGGTCATAGATATATTTGCTTTTCCTCCACGAATGTTCGTTTTTGTCATGGTAAGTAGATTGCGTTTGTTATTTACATGACAATATTTTCAATTTGTCTTAGCAAAAAAATTTTCCTTCACTGCAGCTTGATGTGTGTACTGCAATGCCCATTTGTAGTTCAGTTTCCTGTTATTTCTTTTCGCTGGTGGGAGACCTGATGCAAAAGAGACTAGAACGCTAGAACTGCGAAACCCATGCAATCCGAACAGAGTTTCCGTAAAAATTACTGTTCAGTAAAAGAGTTCCAGAATTTTTCTGCTCAACGATCGTCATGCAGGGCAACGGTGAACCTAGAACACGTAATGTAACGATGAAATCAAAATGTCAACGTCTCCCAGTCACTTCCCAGACATTTGTATTTTTTAATTATTGGTTGTTCAAGTTCCCTTCCCCCGAGAAAAAAGTTATTAATACTGCACATAACGATTACATGCTTTGATCAAATTCCTCTACCTAATGAAGAACTTTGTGGGATCTTAAAAAGGAGAGAGGGTACAGATTCAGTCTCCAAGCTGCCAAAAATTAATATAACAGGAAGACTATTTAACCCTTTCAGTGCTAAGTTTCTCTAAAAACCGTTTTTTTTTTACCGTTAAACTAAATTTTTGGTGCTACGATCCTGAATTTCCCTTAACTTTGCTCAAAAAGCACTTTTCCACAATGCAGCAAGATATTGATGAAGATTGCATGGAAAAATGTACAAAATGTACTGTTTGCGAAATCGTTTCCATTGTTTTTCTTGCTCCTTTTCCTTTCTTTCTTCTCGGCTTTGTTATTTCCACTTCTTTCTAGTGTATCCGTCCTTCCTTTAGACCAAAAAGGCTTTGATTAAAACATTGGTGAACCCTGAAAAGAGGACCTCGATCTTTTACAGGTGTTTTGGCCTGTTTAAGCACTGATTTTGCACCAAAAAGTGATTGACTTTTTCTTGATTAGCTCTGTCAGGATGCAAAGGATACGCAAAATGAATAGTTATTTGAAAAGGTCAAACCTAGCTCTATCAGATGCTTATCACTAGAATCTGCTGACTATCAAATTAATGACGTAACAAGTGGTTCATTGACTGCTCCTCCAAATGTCGACAAAAGTCGAATTTAGCAGTTAAAGAGTTAAACAGAAGGAACAGATGGACACAGGTCATGCTAACAACCGCCATTTCGTTGAATGTCCACACTCGCCCCCTCCCTTACCTCCCAAAAAACACAGAAACAACAAAAAACAATGAGCATACTCGCTTTAACCTGATATAAGATTAAAGAACTGGCTGATTTTTAATGGTTTCCGACATTTCAGAGACTACCCGTATTTATTCGATTAAGCGCCCAACCTCAAATAAGCGCCCACCTAGCAGATCGAATAAGCGCCCACCTTGAAGGTTGGAAAAAATAATAAGCGCCCACAGGTTCTTAACAGGTTCTTAATTTCTAAAATTGATTAAAAATGTTTACTTTTAGGAAAATATGATATGATTAGTGCTTTATTTTGACATAAACACTATGTGGTATGCAAATCTTATACAAGAATTGAAAAAGGCCGAACGCCACTAAAATCTCTATAACAGCATTGAAATTTTTCTTCAGAAATTAAGACTCTAAATAAGAACCTAATTAGCCTAAATTTGCGTTAATAACCCTTTACGTAAGAACCTGCTTAAGGTCGCGGGGGACACCTTAGGCTCATCATTATGCATTTATTTAAAGCGTATGCACGAAGTACAACGACTGACATCGACAACTTTACGAGATATTTATGACTGGACAAAAATATGGGCGCGTGCATGTGATTTGTAAAAAATCCCTGTTTCTTTGATATTTTAACCAATTTAAAACAACACTTAGCGATATACGTTCATATAGATTGTAGAAAGTATTTAAGCTTATTTTCATTTAAATTTGAATATTTCTGCAACTCAGAGTAATCACAAAATATATGGCATAAACAATCGTGCCCTATTTAAAAACGCATTGTTCTCACCATAAAAGCGTGGAATATAATTACCATAATTACATCTTTCCTTGGCAAAATGATCGTATTTAGGTCGGGACACCTTCGGAAATCTCAAAGTTTGGACTTTTCCGACAATTTTGTGGCAGAGAATACAGCGCGGATACAGAACTTCATTACTTGCCACTGCAGATAGGTAAACTATGAATACTGTAGTGTGTTATAACAGAAGCGGAATTTTAAAAGAGCGCTTTTAGAAAGAGGTAGAAGACATTGAATTCAAATTTGCGCACTTAAACCGCCATAACTTGCTGGCAAACTTTAAATTAAAAAATCCGCTTCTGTTATGACACTCGAGGTATTGACTGATTAGCTTTTGACAAGATCACAGTGTGCTGTCTCCTACTCGTTCCGCAAACTCTGCCACAAAATCATGTTTTTCCAAATTTGGTACAAACGAGGCTATAACACCGCCGTTAAATGCAATCTACCAAATAAAAGATGACATTCACAATCTTTTGTCATTTCTTTATGTCTCTGTAAAATTTGAGCTTAATCGCACCCATAACAGCTGAGAAATAAGCGTTTTAAAAGATGCAGGTCAAGCAAAATTTTCCTTCATGAATTTATTCATGCAGTTGGTTTCCCCCGCGACCTTAAGCTATCTAAAAAACAATAGGTTCTTACTCGCGGGTGTTTACTCTATTTTTCAGAAACTTTAAATGAACAGTCAGTTTTTTTTTTTTTACAAAAAAAACTTACTTTTCGCTGAAAATCGTGAAAATTTAATAAGCGCCCACTCTCAAGGTCCACAAATTTAATCAGCGCTCAGGGCGCTTAATCAAATAAATACGTTACTCTGATGAAAACGAACATTCGTGGAGGAAAAGCAAATATATGAACACGCGTGTGGTCCCGCGTGATGACACACGTGAACGGGCCGTACCGCTGACTGAAACGGCAGGCTCAAAGCTATAAATCCAAGATGGCGGGGGATAGCGGCTGTTTATTTCCAGTTAAATTTACATCATGTAAACTGGCTGAGAGAACTGTCCCTCCGTGAACTTTGAACAGCTCTTTGAATGACTTTATTGACAACCTATGAACCACGATGGATTGGCTGAGTTGAGCGCACCTCAAAGCAACAGTACACATGTCAACTAAAATCGAAGTGCAGCAAGAAGAACAAAATCTTCAGAAGAAAGCATCTAAGTGTCGATAAGTGGCATGTATGTAGCATTACTTTCTTGTTTCTTAACTTTGATGTGCCTAGATGTTGGAGTGAGCGAGCTTGTGAAGAAAATCTTTCGCTGTTGTACATTGTATTTACATTTGCTATCACAACATTGCCGAATTAAGAAGCTTATATGGCTCTGAAAATGCTCCGAAAATGCCCTAGGTGCCTTTTCTTCGCCAATGTTTTGATTGTTATCGATAGATGTATGCTTGATTAGCTATTTTGTACCACTTTTGTGCCAAATTGAGTAAATAAATGGCTTCTGTGTTTCGGTGAATTTTGATGAAATAGCAAGAAATCGTTAAGTCACGTGTGTTTACATGTAGTTCCTCAGTACAAATAAAATATATTGGTCCCCAAACATTTTGTGCCATTTTTGTAAAGTTAAATGATGGATTTCATTACCCATGTAAGAATAATGTATATTTAAGTTGTTGCTCATGGGAGATATTTGGCACTAATTGAAGGCTATTTTTAGCAGTACGAAATGTGTACCTTTCAAAAGTCTGTTTGAGGAGAAGAAATCAAATCGTACGGTTGAAGTAAATTATTGTACTTAAAGCCCAATAACCACAGAATATAATGCTGTGAATTTTATTTTCAGAAGTCTATTTTTCTTGTGGAACTGGTCATTCAAAGTCAGCTAATTAAATATGCATAAATTAGTGAAAAATGGCCAATTTTGCAAAAGGTGCCATAACTCCAAGGGAAAAAAAAATTTGAGCTAATGTTTTGCCAAAGTGAAAAGCTCACCATACCCAACATTTATGCTAAGTTTGGGCGAAATCGGTGATGTGAGCTGTATCACATATTGCCTGGTCCTCTCATGGATGCACACTTAAAAACTGTATAAATACTAACTCTTTGTTTCAGTCGTTCAATAAACTGATAACTTAGAAGGGCCTTTTTGTTCAGTGGCTTGAAAAATTCTCTTACATATAAAATTCAACATAATAGTAACAAAACTGACAGCACAAGAATAATGGTCCAAAGATCGGCAGCAATTAATACAGTGTGTGAAAAAATATTTAGTATAGGCATCAAAACTGAATATGGAATATTTATATTGTATTCTAGAGCCTGTAGGCTACGGTTGTGGGTTTCAAATTACATATATTATATTATATAATTATGATAATGTAATGGCTACATTATGATTATGTACATTGTGATAATGAATGGCTACATCGTATGGCTAACTGCTGACTACTGATAAACACTGAAAATATTTTCAAACCAAAAACAAATTCAAGCCACACCACAAATAATAATTATTTGACAGTATATGTGAAGTATATATATTTCTACTTAGTACAATTCTACCTTTAAAAATGCTGGTTGTAGGATGAAACTCAAAATAAAGATATACCAGAGAAGTTGATTATTAAGTTGTCTGAGATACAGAGAAATGAAATTTAGAGCTGGTAGTATAGATTATATACATGTACATGTACATGTACAATGGCCCTGAGGTGACTTTTCACATGAAACAAGACAAAAAATATGTTGCTCCACCTTTCAAACTGGACAGACTCTAAGGTTTGCAAGCAAATCTACTTGCTAACCTAAGTATGTAGAAACCAGCAGCCTGGTTCATCAAACAGGATTGTTAAGGTAAGTCCAGAAACACGAAAACGTTTTTAAACAGACTGACAAAAAGAAACGGCAAAAAATGTATCTAAACTGAATAGAAAAAATTATCTGGAAAGGTTTGCATGCAAATTTTCTAGCTCCCAGCAGAAGGAAAACTCATTAGCTAACCTGGAGCACCAGAAATGAATACAAAAGTAATCCTACATGTACATACATACAGAAAGGGGCTCTAATATCTAATATTTTGTTCAGTGACATGAAACTGCGATAAAAGGAAACAAAACAGCTACCTTTTCCATAGTGAAATACATTGAAACTGCTGTACTCTCGCACATACAGTCCTGCCCATATATTTGTAAAACTGCACTGTCAGCAGGTACATTTTTGATATTTTATTGCCTACCCTCAGTTATGACCACCATATCAATATTTTAGTAGCCAATAAAAACAGGTTGTCATTAATTATCACAACTGGGTTTAAGCCTGTTAGGCCCCAAAGTTCCATAAATGCTTATTTTTAATAATTTATTTTAGTTAAAAGAGACTAATTTCCTTAATTATATTCCTGGAGCTAAATTTTTTCAAAACAGTGTTAGCAATAGGAATCTCAGTTTTTTCAACTTCTAAAAATTATATATGTAATTACAATTTTACATGCAAGTGACAAAGCAAAATTGACAAATGCAAAATTCACTTGCATTTTAATTAATTACTTATGTGGACATTGAATTGAGTTGATTGACAGGCACTCTATAGATTCAAACAAATTTCCACATGACATATAAATACCCACAGTTTATTAATGACAGAAAGTTGAATCAATGCTAATTCTAATAAATATTTTTTGTGGAACACACTGGAAGACTTGGAACAAATTCTTGCATATATCACTGCATAATGCAAACAAAAAAGACTTCCACAAGAAAATACATCAAGGTCATCATTGAACTTATATGAAAGCAGAAGCTACTTGGCAAAATGTGTTTAAAAGATAACCCAAATCTTCAAAATTAAAAAAACAGTTGAAAGTCAGATAAATACTGTGTAGATAATTATACACTTCTCAAACTCATTAATAATTCAACAAGTTAAAACAAAGACAATCATAACTGTGACGAAGGTTTGGATCAAATTTTTGCGATTTTATTTCTCCATTTACTCTGTAGTTTTCGTTTCAATTGAGAAGATATATCAAACACTCGAGACAGTGTTTCATTGGCTATCCAAATACCTTGAATTTTAACAAAAATATTCCGCTGTGTGTCGTATTTTTCAACTCTCTTCTCAATGTTTGGATATCCCGATGAAACACTGTCTCTCAGGTTTGATATTAATACATGCTAATTTGGGTAGATCTAGGCAGACAAAGCTTAATATCAAAACATCTATATATTTACACCAAAACACTTGTGGTTGAAACAGGTCCAACATATTTAACTGCCTTGACGTCATATAAACGTCACACAGATACCCTGGGAGAGTGTGGTTAGATATTTGTAAAGGCACAGCTGACATCAAGAAAGTTGTATGTTCAAGAACAAGCAAAGGGTCTCACGTCTTAAAAAATGTTTAAACAGATGTGCAAAACTAAAAAAAGCTGACACAAAACCTTGTGAAATAGGTGACACAAAAGAACAAGATTGAGACAAAAGGACGTGCGATGAATACAATATTGTGTCAAGACATGTAAATTTGACATCTTCTTAAAGTAACAAAGGAGATCCAAAAATCTTTTTATCATATCTTTAAAGGCCATTATTTTAACGACTTCAAAAAATAAAGCTAGCTTGTTTTAATTTAAGCTTTAATAATAAATTTCACATTCAGCTATGATTGAAAAATAATTCTTTTCCTCATATACAAAATTCGCACAGTTGGCATTTACATCTTGTGAACGTTAACTGTTCTTTATTAGGTCTCTTACAAAAATTCGTACAGTTATGATTTGTTAGCTAAAGGTGTAATGGATATTTAAAACTTTCTAACTGTTTGGCACAGCTTGCCTTTGTTCGCGTATTTTAATACCATGGAGAATCACGAACTCGCCGAGTCACGAGAAGGCAATGTGATATATTGCCGTTGATTGCTTGATATTAATTTATAACCCTTTACGGAAGTTTAAGATTCTTGGGTAACTATTTCAACTAGAACTTAGAGAACAATTTGAATAACGAATGTAATAGCCAGCCATCTCTTTGACTGGAAATTGCGTTCTTTAAGGGATAAAGTAAAAAAGAATTTTAACTAACCATCATTCCATGTCCCATGTCCATGTTATGATGCGCCATTGTCGGCGAGTGTGTAGTGTTACTCGGCATTGCCATTGTCGTCATTGCCATTCCGCCGTGGTGGCCGCCGTGAGACATTTTAAAGCTTAATATTTTCGTATTACCTAAGAAAGCCTTCGATCAGAAGAGTGGAGAACTGCAACAGAGCTTTGAGACGGACCACAAACTTGTTGGCAACGAACGACGCAAAAATTACCATCGAATCCTTTCAGCCGGAAAGGATGTTGTTACCAGTCCTCTCTCGTCAATGGCAAAAGTGGCACTTCCAGATTGGCTGAAGCGCGAATCATACTTCCGGTCTAAGTTGAACGTACACCGAAGCCGCAAAAAATTCTTTCACGCAAATCCAGCACACATTTACGTTGGGTGAGGGACTATTGACTAAGAAAAAAGTTTTCTGGGTTGTTGCAAAACAGATGAACAAAGAAATAGCAGGCCTGGTGTTTATCTGAAAACATAGTGAATTCGAATGAGGTACTTCAACCTCCGTTCTTCAACTGTTATATGCTTTTTAAATGCTCAGAAATATTGGCAAGGTATCATTGATTCTCAAAAACCCAGGAGCAGAAAATTGGGGCTAAAGAAAATGAAAAGAGTGAATTCATCGCGATCAAAAGATCACAATCTTAGAAGCAAGACACTAAACATATATTTCTATAGATAAAAGACATAAAAGCTGAAAAAAGTTGATCTCTTGAAAGAATTGCAAGCTTTCCTGGTCAAATCATTACATTTTACTGCAGAGTTATTTCCGTTAGGAACCGGCGTAAGCCAAATATTGCCGCTTTGAGCCATATTTAACTCTCTAAGTTGAAATATAAAAATACACGCACTTCTTCCGAGTACAGCATATTGGATCTTTAGATTTTTGCTTATTTTAAGTGATTTCGGGGAGAAGATTTCTTTTTAGCACTGAGTGACACGGCATAAACATGCATGACGGCGGTCATAAGCGGACCTATCAAGGCGGGTCGGACCAAATGGTTTCTGAGAACCACACATTTCAAGTTATAAAAGCGAATGAAGATAGACATTTTCACCATTTTAGGTCGTCTAAATTGGTTCTGTAATTCTTACCAGATCCAATTTGTTTACTTCACTTTGTTCTCTATCAGTAAGCCTTTTTTTTTTTGTAAACAACTATTTTTGGTCATATAATATCATTTGCCGTTTTTCTAAAACAAACTATACCTTTATAAAACCCAAACTTTATGAAACTTAAAATATAGTCTTCTATTGTGGTGTGGCAACGTATAAATCAACCTAAAAGGCATGACAAGACCTATATCAGTGGAACCTCGATTTAACGAAGTGCCAAGGGACTGGGGAAATTTGTTCGTTATATCGAGGGTTCGTTATATCGAAAACCTCGATATAATGAATTTGTGGAAAAACAACCAAAGTGTTCGTTATATCGAGGTATAGTTAATAATTGTTTTTCACGCTGTGACGTTGCACTACCCAGCATTTAATGATCTGAACGACTGTCAAAAATACCCGGCGTATCCAATCGAACAAAATCGAACGAAAAATCAATCGAACCCTATCGAACACCAATCGTTCGATTAGGTTCGGTAATCGAACAAAATCGAACATCTATTTTGTTGCGAGTTCGATTTTCGAACCAATCGAACCAATCGAACGAATCGAACACAATCAAACTCAATCCGATTCGATTTTGTTCGGAATCCGTCTTTTTATAAGTAAATCACGCAGAACTAATCAGGGGGACGGTGCACCGTACAAAATGTCCGCAATATAAAAAAACAGGAGTTCGGTAATCGAACGTTCGATTGAGTACGATTGTCTACTGTTCGACGTTGGTGTGATATCCGAAAGGACTTTTTACCGACTCATGATAAAATGTAGATGTAATCGAACGTTCGGTTCTGTTCGATTGTCGACTGTTCAATAATCGAACGTTCGATTTTGTTCGATTGACCAAATTTTATTGTGAGTTCGATTATGTTCGATTACCGAACCCAATCGAACGATTGGTGTTCGATTGAGTTCGATTACCGAACGTTCGATTGGATACGCCGGGAAAATAACATTTGTGCTTTTATGATTAATATCCACATAGGTATAGAAATATGTCTTTGGAGTTGTTTTCCTGTTAGGATTAAAGTATTTTCATCTTTGTTGGTCTGATCTACGTTCATCTTTTGCATACTTTTTGTCGCGTGTTTACTGAAATTCGTTATATCGAGGTACATTTTACGTTTGGGCTTCCGGATTGTGTTCGTTATAACGAGGATTTCGTTATATCGAGGTCCTGTTCCATACATTTCACTGTAACTTTGGCCAGGCTGAAGAATATCGTTCGTTATACCGAGGGCTTCGTTATATAGAGGTTCGTTAAATCGAGGTTCCACTGTACCTAGTATACAGCAATCATTCTAAAATTGTATTTGAATAAAGCAATCCACAAAAAGGAATTTAAGTTTTAACCTTTCAATTCGTAGAATCTACATTCTGCACCCTTGGTTGCGAGGAGAAGCATTGGCCTGGGTCTGATATTCTATTGCGAAAAATGAAACATTTTTAGCCACCCTTCCCGGGCTCCCCCTCCTTTTGCTGGAATAAGAGTAAAACTAATTTATTTCATAGAGCGGTTTTCACTTGAGTGTCGAAAGTAATTCGCGTTTGCATTGGTTTTGCATTACTTCACTCAGTGATTGGTTTAAAACTCTCGTGCCATTTTCTCAGCCAATCAGAAGTAAAACCAAAACCAATCGTGACTCGCTCGCGCACGTTTTCCCGCGCTTCGTGCCGGCTACATGTATTTGCTTCGAGTTTTGATTGGTTTACTGGGTTGTCTGTGTCCTTTGTGATTGGCTAGAGTGATTACTTTGGTTTTGGTTTTACGACACTCAATTGAAAACTGCTCTATCTCAATCATCAGCCTATCGATTCATGGGTAAACCTTCGTTGAACTAAGAGAAAATTCAAGTGTTGGGCGCAATTATGAAAACAGAGTGAAAAAGGTTGCAGCAAAGAACTAAGATGATCATATCCTCTTGTCTCTTGTTTGAACTTAATCAAAAACGACAGCGCAACAATCCCAGTTATTAACAGTAACTTGCGGTCATCTAACTATATCATTTCCACGAAAGATTCTTATCTCTTATTATGTTTCTCCAATCCAGAAATGGCTCACTGACGTCACAGTGATTGGATTTATCGCAACCTCACGCGGGTTAGACTCTATCGCACTGCGGCAGCAGATTTCATTTAACCTTGAACACGATAGCAGTAATCCAAAAAACACGCACTTAAGGTCAAATGCAGAATTGAACAGGATACGGCATGTGACACAACAAAGGTGTTGGACGATACAAGAAAAGAGCCATACTTTTCGTAAAAAAAATTGTGACTAAACTCATTAACACTGTGTCCCTTTTGGGATACTAATCTCATTTTCGATCTTTACACATACTACACATCACTTAACATAAACCATGTCATATAAAGAGCACATTCCTTGTATGAACAGATATCTGGTGCTCGAATCCGAGTTAAAAGGAAGAAAAAATTCAAGTAATCTTATTCACTCGCGCGGCAAGTGCGTTTTTCATTCACGATCTTTTCCTCCGGTGTTCCCCGGTGTTACCAAAATATTGAACTTTAGGACAAGTGTGTACAATACAAGACATGTGACAATGGGAAGTTTATCTAAGGAACAGTCAAATAATACGATATCTATTCAAGAATAGATCGATAGGATTGCCCTGAATAAACTTATTGACATAAGATATTGACAAATAATCGAAACAATCTGGTTCGGCGTTCACAGTGTGCCTAGAAGTCAATGAAGATCTGTCAACTAATTTGCCAAGTTCCTCTTTATCGCCAGAGGCATTAACTTGTTTTGTTTACTTTGTGAAATAACATGTGAGCGACTTCATAATCGGCGAAATGAGAAAAGCAGTGTGCATGTTCAAAGTTCTTTTTCTCTGCGGCTTGAATGCAAAATGCTAACGGATTTAGCAGCGGGTTCTTCGAAGGGTGACTTCATGATTTTGCAGCCGGGTTTAACAAGAAGGAGATCATGGTCCGAGACTACAACTCCTCGTCTGGGAAACCTGGGAAACAGACGAGCAAACTTCACGCCTTACCGGCAAGCACGCATAAGCTCATTTGCTGTACCGGGGAAAAGTGTGGAAAGGATAAAAATCAATGTAAGCGGCAAAAGGTACGAGTTGACATACAGCCGACTCTTCAAGTTCCCCAAAAGTCTGCTTGCTTGTTCAGCACGTAGAGTGCACTTCTACGACGCAGAACAAGATGAATTCTTCTTCGACAGAAATCGAATGGCGTTCGAGAGCGTCTATCACTTTTACCAAACTGCTGGAGAGTTTGTCCGTCCCGAGCATATTCCTGACAATCTTCTGATGCAAGAAATGCAATTTTTCGGTCTTTTGCAGTACATTTCTTTGCAAGGAGGTGATCCTTCTCCCGTAAGCTCGTCTAAAAGGACTATTCCTAGCAACAGGTATCAAAGAATGGTTTGGGAGCTCTTTGAAAATCCAGGATCTAGCATTGCTGCCCGACTTGTCAACGTGTTTCTGCTTTTATTGATTGTTCTTTCCATCATCATGCTCTGCATTGAAACCCTTCCAGAGTTTGGTGACGCAGATATTGCGCTTACTTCGAGGAATCCAATCTCGAATGATCATCAACAAACAAGAGTAAACCAAACTTACAACACCAGCAAACAACTGGAAAGCGCGGATCGCTCAGAAGCAAATGACAGCTTATCAAGTAAACTTCAAAAACTGTTTATTGTCGAGGCATTCTGCGTAGTCTGTTTTTCGTTGGAATTGCTAATACGCTTCATTGCTTCTCCCGATAAACTGCGTTTTTTCCGGAACGTTCTAAACATTTTTGACCTGCTCGCCGTTCTTCCGTTTTATGTTGCTCTTGTTATTTCTGCGCAGTCTCTGACCGCAATACAGTCCGCGTACGTTCTGCGCGTGCTGCGTTTAACGCGCACCTTGCGGCTGGTGAAAATTTACCGCTACAGCTCAGGTCTGCAGATATTTGTCAAAACCATTCGGGAATGCGCTAACGATTTTCTAATGTTAGGCTTCTTGATTCTGATGACCACGATTGTGTTTGCTAGTTGCTGCTATTACTTCGAACAGGAACATGAAGGAACCAAGTTTGTGAGCATTCCCGCGGCGTGCTGGTGGGCCATAATAACAATGACCAGCGTGGGGTATGGAGATATGGTTCCTGTTACTCTTGGTAGGTTGTATGCTCTCTCTATTTTCTAACTTATCTTCCATAATTGACACCGAAGTGTCCCCATGAAAAATGCCCCATATATACGGGAACTAGGCTACAAATACTTAGCTAGGATCCAAGTCCCAGCTAGTGAGCAAAAACGAGGCGAGCACGGTCCCTAGAGGAAGATCTCGCAGGGGAGCTCCTTTCTGCAACTTGCAACGCAACGATGGCGACTTAAAACATTGCAAGTTGTAGAGGGGGTCGCAATTTTTGGGGGTTCGCAACTTGCAAGGCACCTGTTAGGAATAATCATCATGAAATCTCACGCAAGCAAAGGGCGCGCTCTGATTGGCTTACTCTAATAAAATAACGTTGTAAGTTGTGATTGACATGTCACAATTGGCAACTTGGAATGGAATGTTTGTTGCATTGTAAGTTGCAAGAGAAATTGCCTCGTCTAACATGTCTTTTAACGGTGTACAATTCTTAGCATATTCTTCTCGCCGTATAAAGTGTTTACTGAGTGTAAACTGTTTCCAACGCTGTCGATCCAGAAACCCCAGGAACACTGGAATTCACTTTTTACCCCAGGGAAACCATAGACAGGGATGCATGTTAATCCCAAGAAAATACGAATACGATAACATTGCTTCCATTTATACTTTGTTTCTTTTATTTCAGCGGGTAAAATAACAGGCGCACTTTGTGTGGTATTTGGAGTAATTATTATTGCTCCCCTACTGCCAATCATAGGGTCCAAGTTCAGTAACATGCAAGAACAAGCGAAAATTGAGAAAACGTTGGCCTCAGAAGAGCAAACCCCGGATGATGATGACTCTTCTGAGTCTTCGCGATCGGACAAAAGTTCGGACGATGTGAATAAGACCGTTACATTTGCAGAGCAACAAGAAACATTTGAGATTCCAAAATGCAGCGGACGATCTGCATTTGGGATTGTAGAGTACAGCGGGCGACCAAGAAGCATTACAGTGCATTGAATGATGACAGAAGAGATGGAGATATTGATTTAGCATTCATGAAATTATGAAGATGATATCCGTGATTATTGATGAGCCTAACTTGATGAGATCGAATAGGAATTTTACATCCCGATTTTGCGAGGAAGAATGTTAAACCAACACTATTCCAGTCCCTGAACTCTCCCCTTCCCCACACTATACATGGGTTGAACCCAGGCGGAATAAGAAAAAAAAAACAGGATAACAAAACGCAGCAATTTTTAAATCACGTATCAGGGCAGCATATTTGGAAACGCGCGCGCCAGAGTTAAAATTGCTCGCACAAATAATAAATTCAACTACACACAATGTACTAAAACAGGAAAACAGAAACAACCATATAGCGCGGTGAAGTGAGAGTTCAGGGATTGGACTGCTGTGCCTCGAAATCGATTCCAACGTCGAGTCTAATATGATGAGCTCATATTCAACATGGCACAGCTGTACATGTACGACGAGTATGCGCAAAGTAGCTGTTTTAATTTAATATACATGTACAGACAAACCTTGAATAACACTAAAAGAAGTAGTTATTTTCCCCATGTATTTTGTACAACTTAAATACTGGTGGGATATGAGCCGATATCTTATTAGTTGCTGGCAACCAATCAGAGCACTCGTGACATACTTGCTCGTATCCTTGGGTTGCTTATAACATTCTTATAGGATAAAGATTTCATCCATCTTTCAATATACGAGTTTTCAATATTGCTATTTATAAGATGTCATTTCAACGTAATAAGTCTTGAAGCTTCATTTGCTCCACACTCAATACCCCACTGTCATTCTTAGCCGTCTACGCTCCTTCACTCGATGTTTTAATAAATCCAGGAGCGTAGCGAAACCATACAAATTAACTTCGAATTCTACAGCGGACGGCTCTTGACAGTACTCTGCCAAGTTCCCCTTTCAAACAGAAACTTCGGCCAGCAAGAGACTGATGGGATAGGCTTCATACAGGCTCTCGTGTCTGGAGTTTTAAGAGGGCAGGGCCAAAGGGTGCGTTCGACGATGAATCAAAATAACTAGTGCGCATCTGAATTGTGTCTTCTCCATGTGTCTTCACACAGTAAGCTTTTCTAAACATTAATTATCGGCAAAATAACTGTTAAAATTACAAGATAAGTCTGTAATGGGCCAGTCATTATATTGTCACGCCCTTGCTTTGGAAGGGTCTAAGTTAGTCTGCTCGCTGGTCTTGGATCACAGTGTCACCCCTACTCCTCCCCCATTTCGACTTAGGTTTCCTCGCTCTTTTTTTTTTCGCGTTTTTCCGGAAAACTGAGAGCCTTGCATAGGTTAATGCATATGGGTAGGTAGCCGTAAATGTTGTTGCCATAAATGTTGACAGTTGCAAACTGATAAATGGAAAGGTTAGGAGGCTCAATCCGGCCGACCTGATCTGATAACCTCATTATCATTTGAAGGAAGTTTGTAGAGAAGCCGGCCTTAACCCCGCTAGTTTTGATTTATACAAATATTTATTGTCCTTGAGGCAATCGGGATTTGTTGCGCCCCTAGAACAAAGTGAAACGGCTAATATAATGAGTTTTACATACCCCTTTATACATATGATCACAAATATAAAAATTTCCAAGACATATATGATTCTTATAAGTCTAGTCTATTCACAAGTGAAGCTAAATGAATCATTATAGAGTTAGGCATTTTGTTTACAAATTGAAGAACATAAATCATTAATACGAAATTCCTGTCGAGCTAAGATCTTAAAACAAGTGACAAAGCAGGGAAGTAGTTCAGTGATATAAACCAGGAAACAGAGCCACCGGAAATCAATATAATGCCACTCCTCTGGAAAGACTGGGTACGAGTGCTTGAACCGCCTGGCGTAGTTTGCATTGCCGTGCTGGTCTTGTGACAGGGAAGTTCATGTCCCATCCTTTTCATTTGGATAGCCTGCGTAGCTGGCGGTATTGTTGGGTTTTAAAGCGCCCACCAGCAAGCGGCGAAGCCGCGACAACGAGCGGCGCAGCCGCGAGTGGCTTGGGGAGGAGAAGCTGAAATACCGCCTGCCCGGATGGGCTGCTTTTCTGAGAAGCCCGTAGCTGGCGTACGGAGCATTCTGATTGGATGGGAATGCTAAGCACGTCAATCAAATGTCTCGGTAATCTCCCAAGGGAGCGCTCCAAAGGCCAGCAGTTCTTTGCCGCGTACAAAGCAAATCAAGCGAATCAAACATGGCACATTAAAAGCGTTATCGTTGGCCTTATCGAGTTTGAATATTTTACGCGAAGATGAAGAAATTGTTTGAAGCAAGAGCATGAAGCGACCGCAAACGATTGCCACGATTTGTTTCGTGGAAAAGATGCGATGGCCATTTTGCTAATTACCGCATTGCAGTTTATTCAATTTGGTACAACTCCTGGTGCGACTCAGAGTAAAGTATAAACATAACGACATAACGCTTTGGTCGTATTGTATTGTTAAGAAAAACTATGACATACCTTTGCTCGGTTAGATATTTAGAAAGCAGTATTCAACAAGATAAACTGTTAAATCTTTCCTTAATGTGACCAGTTGGAAGCGGTTCATTTCAGCTGGACTTGTTGCGTGACATTACCAGGTGACATTATTACTTTGTAAAGCTATTTTGTCAATCGAGCGCTCTTGTCGAAGCCTGGTTTGTTTCGAAAGATGAACTTTTTTCCTCGCTAGATTTTTGCCGAATAAAGTGTCTGACTTGTAGAGTTTCGTCGACTGCCGTTATGAAACGGAGTTTATCGTGGACCTGACTGTCAAAATAGATCGTCTGGATAATTCTAAGCCACAGAACCTGTCAACAGTTTGTCAAAATGCAAATAAGGGGGCGGAAGCCAAAAAAGTAGCCCATCCGGGCAGGCGGTATTTCAATTCCTCCTCCCCACGCCACTCGCGGCTGTGCCGCTCGTTGTCGCGGCTTCGCCGCTTGCTAGTGAGCACTTATAAACCCAACAATACCGCCAGCTACGCAGGCTACATTTGGAAAACATGATAAACCCGCGGTCTAAACCTCATTGAGTGACCTAGATAATCTCACTGAGGCATCTTATGAAAGAATTCTTTGGCAAAGAATATTCCCGCAGCCAGACTACTGGGTAGCGTCGGACTTTTGCTTTCAGAAAGATCAAGATCGATACTGTTAAATGTTTTGCTAAATAATCATCATGCAGCAATATCAATTTTCCTCGCAAAACCACCATGGACGTAAGTATGTCTTGTGCCAAGACGTGATTTGTTTTCTTTACTTTATTTAATGATAAAACGTATCAATCTACGATGGCAAAGTTTCTCGTGAATTGAAATGAGATCTTATATAGTTAATTAAAATATATTTATGTCTTCCAATTTCGATTCCACGTTTCGATCGTAGGTGAAAATAAACAGACATGTCTAAGCAGAAACAGAGTATACTTTGGACCTTACAGCTATTTTATTCGTTTTACCTCTTGTATACATAATGGAAGAAAAATCTGGGATAATTCTCCTATCTGGATCTTTGTAAAATTATACCCATTTTGATTGTATGGAAAAACTATTTTAAGAGCAAAATAGCTTTAAAAATGTTCACAATTATTATTTTCTTTTCCTAGATGTCATTTGTTGCTTCTGAAAATGTTACAATTTTATTTAAAGGCTGGAAAGTATCAACCATTGGAGGCAAGTTACATTGTTTTGTCCATTTTAGTTGAAAATGTAGCTAAGATATATAATATTGTAAATTTAAATAAAATTATCCCTTGGAAGAGTGGTAAAATCTTTGTTGATGTGTCGTTTTCAGCGGTGAATATCGCTTAATGCCGGGGAAAGAAATTCCTTTGGATCTTTTTACGGTTGCCCCAACCAAAAAGCACTTGGAACTAGAGACGTGAACAGAGATCAAGTTATAACACAACAAGAAATCGCCACGAATAACACAAAGCAAAATACTCCTGGGAAGTTAGAAAGGACTAATACAAAAAATAAACAAAAAGAGACAAAATATTTGATGAGTTCTGTGATATTCAGTAAACAGACGTTTCGGCAATTGGCCTGAGTGTGTAAAGTATCATGTATCATATAAGCGTATATCAGCAGCATGCTACAAGCTAATCATGTATCATATAAGCTTATACCAGATGTCATGCTACATTAAGCTAAGATAATACAATGTTTGGTAATAAATCATTCAATTCAAAATTAAAGTTGTAAACTACTTTTATTATCCTACATTAATTTTTGGCAAATTTCCTGCTAATTATTTAAGACCCCCCTGGGAAACGTCATCGCTTCTCCATGCATTGCGTGCTGTTTATTTTCCCATGCAGTAAGAACAACTTGCAGGCATGAGACTCACGCCCAAGGCGTGAGAGTGGCAGGATATAAGATAAGCACTGTGTTTCACTGAAAAATAAACAATATTTTTGGTAGTTTAACAAGTGATTGACAGGGAATTTGTGTCTGAATGCCTTTAATTTCAGGATTGGTTGGTTCGTGCATTGCAGTCATTGTGATTGCTGTTTTCTTTGAGGGTCTCAAGTCTTACAAAGGTCACCGTCATAAACCATGCAAGAAAAACAATGAAACAACTCCACTTATAAGACAGCCCCATAGGATTCAGAACAGGTACTTGATTATATAAAACACGTAGTAATAATGTGTTCAGGGCAATATATTGTACTTTAATATATGTTGTGGTTCAATTTTACCCTTGGTACAATCTGGTATTTTCCTTTGTTTTATATTCATTTATCATATACCTTACCATCAGAACAAAAGAAAATACCAAATTGTATATAGACTTTGAACTTTGCAGTCAATTCACCCATTTCCTGACTTTGTATATTTTTCTTTTCTTTTCCAGTTTCGTATTTTCTATTTCAAATAAGAACATTTTTTGGTCAGTTGGGTAATAAATTAGCATTAATTCAAAAGAAATCTGTTCAGGAGAGCGTGACTCTTTCATGACTTAGCCATTGTGACATTATGTTTTTTGTTAAAGTTAAATTGAATGACAGATGTCAAACATTGAAGGTTTGTTGCAGTTTTCAGTCAATGGCCATTCTCGAGATAGTAGCTTTCGGAACTGTGTTGCACACGTTTTATTGAATTAACAGTTGTGTTAATTGGGATACCTTTCCACCATCGCGACAAAATCTGATAGAATTATTAAAAATTTTCACAACAGTGGGAGCACTATAATGGCATAATGTTCACAATCATTTTAATTAATAATTAATCAAAAATGTAATAATTATTAACATGAAGGGCTAATCTCTGCTCAAACTCCTGGACATCGTATTTTGAAATCCTAAACTTGCAAGTCTTAAACTTTTCCTTTTTTTCTTAAATCAGGTTTCAGGTGACTGATCATCTCAAGAAAACATTGTTATATGTGGTCCAGTTCCTTGTTGGTTATTTTTTGATGCTGGTAGCCATGACATACAATGTTTGGTTGTTTTTGGCTGTTGTCGTTGGTTGTGGTATAGGTTTTTTTCTGGCAACTCCATGCTTAGAGTATTATTCTGAACGCCGCAGAAAAGCTGCCAGTCAGGTTTTGGATAGTAGCAGGGACTTCTTAGATATATAGGGTCAATTGCTTATAAGCATGCAAATCAATGTACTGATTGCGCTAGTTTGGATGAGTAATTATGTAATGAGTACATTCATTTGATAAATTAATTTACTTACCATAAATGATCCATTAAGTGCTGCAGCGCTTATTTTAATTTTCTCTGTCAAAGGTGCGGCGCTTATTTGGGAGCAGTGCTTATTTCAACTACGGGTAAAACACTGAGGGAAATATAGAGAGAATTAAGTGAGGCGCATACTAGGTATGCACAGTTTTATTAATATAAAACAATTTTGAATGAGATACAAGAGGTAACATGAACACAGTTTCACAGTCTCTTTGTAAATACCCAAATTTAAGGGCTTTGGCACTTATTCAAGAGCGGCACTTATTAAATAATTTTCAGTTAAGGTGCAGTGTCTATTCAAGAGCGGCGTTTATTCCAGTAGCGGCACTTCAGGGATCATTAATTTTACAGTATTGTGGACCCACAGGGTTCCCAAATGCAGTAAGCATAAATTGAAATAGTATTAGGCATTAAAGGAGTTCTGCTTTTGGTGTGCCTACTATATAGGACATTTTGAGTTGATGTAACAGCTAGGAAATTTAAAAAGGATTGCATCTGCTATAAAAAATATTAGACTGATGTTCCATCAACTCAACTTTTGGGAGTACAGTCTAACAACTAAGAAAAATTTGTTAGAATACGACAAAACACAACAAAATGCAGCAATATAACAGTCAAATATAACAGTTATGCTGAAATTATTGCCGTATGATGTTTTGATTGACACTGCAACAAAAAATGGACAATGGAACACCAGTTATGACAGATGCTGTCACTAACTAGTTGGGGTTTGACACCTGTGTCTAAATCAGCAATTTTTTTGCACTAAGAGCATTCTACCAGAGGATAACTCTGACTTATGGTGGTCATTATAGATAAAACAACCCTATAAGAGGTACCAAATTTAAAGGTTAAAAATTTACTTTCATCACAGCCACTTATATGTAACTACAGCCCACCCCGTCTGTGTCTATCAACTTTATTGGTCTCAAAAATTTTACAATAAAAGAAAAGGACCAAAAATGAATTGCGCAAATGGGAAAATAGTTACCCATGCGAGGCGCAACCCTAAAAACTAAAAAAGATCGAATGGCGATAAATGTCCCTATATGTTAACAGCATGTAGAATAGTATTATTAAATATAAGTATTATAATCATTCAGTAAGGTGATCAATTTGGCCACTGAAAGAAGCATGTATGGTACAGAGTATTCAAGCAAATCCAACTAACAGATTAAAAATTTGCGATAGATTTTTTCAATCATGTATAACTTGATTGTAATTTCAATGTAAATAGTGTTAGTATTTTGTAAAAACATAACTTACAGATTCTTGAAAAATAAACTAGTTCATATCTGGCTGCCTGAAAAAAAAACATTAATCAATTTTATGGGGCATAAGATGCTTTTTGTGATGCACAATGTTACCTTTTTCATAAAAACAAAGCAAAAAAAAAATAATAATGTACTTAAATATAAATATTTTCAGCCTGAGAAAGAATAATATATCTATGTATATATGTTAAATTTATGTTATTGCTGAGTTAATGATAACTACATTTGTTAGATAGGAGTTGTTCAGACTAAGAGGTAATTAGAAGGGCTGCTATTATATTATTATTAAAAATAATTATAAATAAATTACCAACCATTTGTATTGGAAAAACTGGTCATGATTACTCCTGAGTCAGAATCAAGCATGAATAGTTTGCAGGGCTCAAAATAACGGCTGGTCAACGGACAATGTCCGGCCAAGGTGACGATTTGTCCGGACAAACGTTCGATTTGCCGGACATTTTGACCGGCCATGCACCAGACCAAAAAAATTGTTATGCCAAGTTATAACGTTAATTCTAACAACTTATTTTAACCTTTACTCGTGGAGCGATTTAATCCACAGTATAACCACAGGTAGCTCCAAAGTCTTACCTTAATTCCCAATCTGAAATACATGAAGTATAAATGCCATTCCAATTCGGAAAATATGATACATTTTTTTTGCTAGTTTTTGATCCGTGCAGTGCTGTTCAGGTCAGTATTATTAGTTAGTATTATGCGAAACTTCAGCGAAAAGAACGTGCACGGAAAAGACGATTCAACGAAAAGCAAAAGTGACTACTATTTTCAATATTTTGACCGGTCAAAAACGACACGTGACTGAGCTAAAATCGGTTTGGCCGGTCAAAAATTATTTTGAGCCCTGGTTTGACTCACCACTTCAGAAATTACATCAATGGCAAGGTTAAGGTAAGGGGACACCCGAAGGCAGTTTATCCACCGTTTTGCAGTGTTTTGTAATTTTTTTGTGATTTTGGGGGATGTTTAGGAGGAGAGTTACTTTTACTAGGATTTAATTTAGTAAAATTTAGAGATTATAAGAAATATTGAAGATAAAATGTGATTTTAAAATTAGAATTATTTGGAGTCCAAAAATTAGTAGATGGACACCACAAGGAACCCCCTGACAACCTGGGGTGCTCCTGCATGAGGGTGAACTGTCTGGTGGTGTTCCAAACATAATTTTCTTTCTTTTATCCCTTCTTTATAACCTCTTAAAATTTCATTCACATTGACACCTGCCTCAATTCACAGTGATATGAGGGATATTTACTGCCTCGTCCTCAGGTGGCGCTCTTCTGGTTGGTTAAGGTCCCCCCCCCCCCCTTTTAATCTCCCTATTAAGGAAATTTATTTCTAAAAAAATTTAATATTTTAACGGGGGTTGGCAGGTATGTAAAGTGGTAAGGCAGGAAAACAGGAAACACTGGGGTTGGTTAGGATCGATGTGAGAACCTTTCTGTTTGCATCAGTCCCACAAATACCAAATGAACTGTGCATGACCCAGGAGCGGGATGCCTGGGGACGAGGCAGGGATATTAATATGTTGAAACAAAAAACATATTGATTTTCTTGTCAATATTTGGATTTTTCTATTGCCTCGACTTGATCTAGTGAGTTTTCTTTTATTCTCTTTTCGTATCCCCGGGGGGGTCCCGGACCCCCGGGACCCCCCCCTGCCACAGTGAAAAATAAGACCAAAAATCAACATTCCTGGCTAATATTTATAATGCCAGGCCTGTCCTTTGTTGGTCAGACAAATCACGTGACATACCAATGACGTCAGTAAGGAAGTGACGTCATAATATCGATATCGATATCGAGAAAAAACGCAAATATCGTATCGATGTCGTATCGTTTTGAAAAACCTGTATCGCCACATCCTTAAACACCACTCTTCCGTAAGCTGAAGACCGACAAGAGTCTGGCCCAACACCAGCCTAGTGGTCAGCGAATTTTGTGGTCAGCAGTCTTATTTCGTTTTCCTTTGATAAAGGCGGAAGTTGCAGTCATGAGCAGTCTACAAGGTAGGAGACGATGTTTTAATTTAACTCGTGTTATCTACTACATTTTCTTCCTAGAATTTATGATTTCGGAACTAATTTGTGTATTGATTCAGTACAGAGACGAGACCGAGGGTTTTTGTTCACTTATCTTTCAGATCTTTAATTTTACCCGAAATTTAAGCGCTACATTGGAGGTCATTGTAAACGGTAAAGAGAAACTGACAGGCATGGAAAAGTACTCTTATCACGAAATACACGAGCTTATCAGTAACGGGCCTTTGGAAGATATACAAAAGGTTTCTGAAGACATTGGACTGAACGCCATTGTCAGGCAAGATAAGTGGACCTTACTCCACGCAGCATCCGCGACAAATAGACCAGATGTCACGCAATACCTCATTTATATGGGTAGTGATGTGAATGTGCTTGATAAAGAGGGCAAGTCTCCGTTATACTATTGCCAATCTGAAGAGGCAGCCAAAATGATGGTTGATGCTGGTGCTGAAGTGAATCATCCCAGCATACTAGGCAAGACACCTTTACACTATGCATGCATATCAAACGCAACCCCTGCGGTAGTGAAACTCCTTTTACAGTCTGGAGCGCGAGTAAATGCTGAAGATAACATTGGTAATACGCCTTTCTTGTATGCTTGTGACATGGCCTATGGCTGTATAGACGAAGAAGAATTTGCAAACAACCTACCAAAGATAAACATTCTTATTGAACACGGAGCTGATGTTCACCACATCAATTCAAAAGGTGAAAATGGATTGCATGTCTGCAGCCGATCTCACACTTACGAAATTGTTGAAATCCTGCTTAAGCATGGTGTAGATGTGAACGCCCTGAACGAGAAACAACAGACACCCTTGGCAATGGCTTGTGTCCGTGACTCTTCTGCACTTAACAGGCGGGAAGGAATCTTGACTACCTTGGAACTCCTGCTGCAGCATGGTGCAGACCCGATGATACCAGATGAAGAAGGCCTGACACCTCTGCACGTGCTGATGCTTCATCACTGCGATTCCATGTCAGGAACTGCTATTGCATCATGTGTCAAAGTTTTAGTAAAACGTGGAGCTGTTTTGAATGCTCGAGATAACATGCTTCGCACTCCAGTGCATTACGCAGGTTACGCAGCTGCCCATGGAAATTGGCCAGGAATACTGCAGAAACTGGTGTCACTTGGAGGAGACGTCAATTTGCAAGATGTGGAAGGATTTACACCTGTTCATGTCACTGCAACACGTGGTCCCAGTCCCTTTACAACAATTCATGTGGCCATGGGATTGCATTGAAGGAACTGAGAATGTGGTGCAAGAGATCAATTGGAACTGTGCTCGAAAACAAGGAGTTACGCTGGCCCACATGGTTTTAGCTAACAAAGAACTTCGGCTTCGAGGGTGTGATGTTCCATGGGACATGAATGCACGAGATGAGTTTATGTCAACGCCAATGCATTATGCAGAATTTTCAAATAACACCATTGCAACCTGGTTTTTAGAAGTGTCCCTGACGACGGCCGACGTCACTTTAGAAAACTGTTTGGGTGAGAGTCCCGTCGATTGTGCAGTATCAGCTCTTAACCAAGAAATGTTTGAGTTACTTAAACAATGTGGAAGGAGGTCGATTCCAGATAAAGAGAGAAGATTACCAGACAGTTCATGCGAATTGTGTGCCCATTTTGTCCATGAAGGTGTCCATTATAAGGCCTTTAAAAAGGAACAAGAACCAGTTACAGCGAATGTAAAAGAAGTTCAAATCAACCCGGCGAGGGAGATGGAAGAATACTTGTCCCACGTCTTACACACGCCAAGGATAGGAAAAGTACCTCTTCACGATGCAGAGGTGGCCCAGATACAGCAGGAAACAGAGAACCTGGTGAGAGAAATTCTTCAGAGGGTAGCGGACAAGGATCGTCGGTTTCGGTCAACCATGATGGTGTCGGGTAGTATCCGTGAGAAAACCAAGGCTGGTCTACCAAATGAGTTTGACTTTATGTGCAGTCTCGAACACTTCTCCGCTTCCTGCAAAGTAATCGACGAAGGTACATGCTCTCCTGGCTTTGTACGTATGGCAGGAACTGACGGCAGTGCGGACATTGACGAATTCTTTGATGCCGACGGATATCTTGTACCATATTTGGTTAGATCAAAATTCGAACAACTTGTGAGACTCGTAATGTTTGATTCCAAGTTGTGGAAATGTTGCCGGATCTGCTCCAACTTCATACTCCCAAGCTCAGACATAGGCATTGTACATCCCAGTCCGTCGATCATCGTTGAGCTCTGTTGGAACGGTCCGATCTACAATAACATGGTATACTCAATCGATTTGGTGCCTGTCATAGATGCTGGGGTGTTTTGGCCAAAGGGTGCAATCTCGTGCAGTCCTGTTTTGGAGAACATTCCAAAACAGTGCCTTTTCGCGATGACCATCCCGCGCTCTGAACGAGGTGTCTTTGGCAATGAAATAAGAATTTCCTTCTCTCTTATGGAGAGCGCAATATTTGACAGCATTCCTGAAGTTGTCAAGGATGCTTACATTGCTGCGAAAGCTTTTCGTGAGGTATGTCCAACACTGGTGGACAAAGAAGAGGTATTCTACAATGAACGAAACAAGGATGCCCAATCATTAATCCCATCTTTTTGGCTCAAAATGGCTTTGTTCCATGAGTTAGACAAACATGGCTCAGATGAAGGAAGCGGTTTAACCGTATGGGTCAGACGAATTTACTACAGAATATACCACCATGTGTGTAAGGATGACGCGTTTCCATCCTTTTTCATGCCACAGCAAGACTTTGTTGCTTCCAAATTGAAAGGAAGTGATCTGAAGACCCGCTCTGCAGCTGAGAAGCTGGAAAAGAAGCTGATGGCTTGTAAGAAAATGTGTCAGATAATTCAACGCTTTTTATCGAGTGGCGACTAAATTCGAATCACGTCACTTGTGTGTCGTTTCGCAGAGCCAGTGGCATAAGTCTTGATTATCTCATCAGTTTACGTTTACTTGAAGTGACCAATCGGATGAATCAAAAACTTATTAAATCAGGCTTTGGGCTGTCGAGCTGCAACCTTTCATTTTTGTTCATCGAAGGCTGTAGCCCGGCCGCCGAAAGCCCGATCTGTTTTATAAATGTTTAGCCAGAGAACGATTTATATATGTATACAGTTAAAATGTCTCATGCTGGCAAAACATCAACTTTTACCTAAGTCATAGATTCTTTCAGCCTCTTCTAACAGTTACACTGCGAGCTCCAGGATTGCTGCGAGGAGCGCAACTCCGATCCAACTCATCAAGACTATCAATCATAGATAAAACCAAGAGAAAACCCCCCCCCCCAAATAAAAAATCCGCGAAGTGATCATTGATTCGGAAGGAGGGGGGCTGCATTTAAATGCAGTTACAGTGCGACCAAGATTGAAGCTGCGATTTCAAGATTTCTTTTTTCTGGTGTTTCATTAACTTTTGAAAGAAACCTTCAGGCCAGAATAGCCCCGTTTAATGGTGGGCCCATATTATGAACAACTATTCTCACTTCTTATCAGTCATCGACTGTGAAACACGATTGGAAAAAAAATGCTCTAAAAATTCCTGCTAATGTAAGGAGAGAAATCGTTGTTTTTATTTGTTTTGCTGTAAAAAATAAATATATATAAAAATCCAGCAGAAAAATTTTATTTAGTTTTCAGTCAAGTGAATCGTAACAACTGTAATAAGCTTTTAAGCGGCGTTATTACAACATGCTCTAGTCTTTTCATTTACTGTTTTTTACCTGTATTGTTTTGAAAGAGATTAATTTTGTCAGGCGTGAATTCCGTTTCTTCCAATGGAAGTTCTTCCAATACTTTTTTATGCGATAAAGTAATGTTAACTTAGACTTGGTAATCAGTGTAATTTCCGCTATTTTCGATACAAATACAAGTCCTGTGTAAAGTAGTGCGTAGTACTGCGTAGTGTTGCTTACGTGTCATAATTAAAAACTGAGGAACAACCAATCACAGACACTGCGCGGATATTCTTAGTTATTTAAAAATTCTCAACCTCGAATAATGCGTTTCTGGCTTCTGATTGGCTCACTAAATCTCGGTTATCAGCCATTACACCTGTGTTTGACCTTATATGGAATATGAATGCGGCTAGTGCCGCTCAGCTAAAAAAAAAAAATTGCGGGAAGCGAAAGTTCTATCAAAAAGGTGGCTAAAAACAACATATTTGGTGAGAAGAAATAATCGGCAGTTCCTTCCCTGACACTACGCAAAAGTCACAAAATGCAATAGTTTACTATGCAAAACGCAGGAAATAATACGCGGTTTTAGCCAACACGGCGCTTCGCACCTCGTTGGCTACTTACCACTTCTCATATCCATTGCGGGCTCATGGAATAATTATTAAAACTACATGATCAGTAGGGAATGATTTAGACGTCTCTTGTACGGTGGAGAAACGCGTTGAAACTGTGCATTATCCTGCACAGATTTTTCTTAGGAGGGGGTGCACCACTAATATAAGAAATGGCGTAACTGGCGGATTTTTTTTGCAGAATTTCAGTTGTATTGTATTAGAAAGCCGCGGGTCATCTCAAAGGGGGGTGGGGGGTGTTGGGGAACCCCTGCACCCTCCCCATAGATCCGCCCCTGCATTGGCAACCTAAAGGACGTCTGAGCTAGGGCTAAAGCCTGATTTATACCTGTGAGATAAATACAGACAAAAGAGCAAGCATAACAACAAGGATGTTTACGCTCGCGAAAAGCACAAGGCAACATATGGAAACGCAGTGCTTTAGAAATTACATAAATTATGATGGTAGTCATGTCAACAGCCAAATTTCGCGCTTGTGTTTATCCCACGAAGGAAAAAAAAAGCACAATAAAAAAGCAACTTTCTTTACAATATGCTTATGCCTGTGCTTATCCGTCTCACGCCGGTTTACAAACGAGTTTTCTTATGCTCTCGCTTGTGCTTATGTTTTTGTTCAATGGCGCAAGTATGAACCAAACGACAATTAACAAGAACTCGAAGGAACATATAAGAAATCAACCTTTTGGGAGACAGCCAAACTTATTGTCATTACTTGCCGAGTTCAATTGTACCGATTGTCTTCAATAGGGACCAGTCTACGTAAGGCGAAAAATGACACAATAACTGAACCACAAATAAATATTTTTCATAGGAGAATCTTTATTAATGACTTGGCTTCAACAGTAAAGTTACTGCCTTTGATGTTAATTAAAGAAGTGATAACGAAAGTCAACTCTATATAAAAGAAACTAAAACACCAGGGCCGTAGCCATACTTTTGGCATAGACGAGGCAAGATCTTGTCAGATCTGAGATCGACGAAGGCGCGAGCCGCTAAGTGGTTTGAGGGCCTTGAAGACCGTTGAAACCTAGAAGCTCTGAAACGCAATTTTCAACATTTTTGCTAAGATATTTGTTCAGAAAAATATCTATTGTTCAACTAAGGATTGTTTCTCAACTAAACGTATTTAGTTTTCAATTTTGGCTTAAAACCTAGACGAGGCAAGTGCCTCGTCTTGCCTGTTGCACGGCCCTGCGCACTCTAGGCTTAGATTCTAAATTATTAATAGCCAAGCTGTGAAACGGTCTATATCGTTACTTTTAGTGACATGCATATGAAAACTGTTGAAATAAAACGCTGTGAAGGGTCGATAAAAATCTTCACGTTTTGGTCGTTTCCTTTATCATTGCTTAACCGACTTTATCCCACCCCCCTTCGGTAAAATTCCACAGCTACTTATTATAGTATTTTGAAAGGTTACTACGTAAGGCACTTTGTTTTGGTATCATTTCGGCCTCTTATATTCAAAATTCCAGGGAGACTCCCGTATGAAAGAGATGTGGATGCTGGCCATCTTGTTTAGGGGAGAAAGCTGCGGATTTTGTTTGCACTTAGGGTGTTAGGACAGAGAGAGCTCATATTTCTAGCCGTGGAGGTCTCGTTAAGGGTTACCCACTAGTTATTGTTTTGGCAGTTCTAGTCCAACACTCAAGTTAAACACCAAGGACTGTGGAATTCTGATTGGTTCTGCTTTTAAGAAGGTCTCAACTGAACGCATCTCCGGTTTTTACATTTCTCTCTGTCTTTTACAGTTTTTCAGCTCCATTTGTTACCTAGTTTACAAGAAATTATCTTAGAACTTGCAACAGTGCTAAATTAAGCTAGGTTTGCTACTTCTAGGATCGAATTTCCAGGCGCAAAACCAATGGAGGGAAGCGGTGGTTATCTCAGAAAAACTTCAGTAATTATTGAACGGGTTTTGGTGGAGTTCAGGTTCTCGTCCTGTTTTACAGCAGAGGATACGAAAGTTTAATTTTTTTGTGACAACGGCATAATCTTACGCTGAGGACCAGTTCGACTGCTTCCTGCCCCTTCCGACTGGAGGAATTTGGAGCAAGCTGACGCTTGGACGATTACGGGTGACTTGCCCATTGCTGCTGACACTTAACAACAATAACAAAACAAAAAATCGATAACAAAAGCGTAACACTTTATTTGAACTGAAAACTGAGGGTACACCTTAAGAAGAAGAAGCTGACGCGTTAGCGTCTTCTACGTGAGCATCTTCTCTAGCAGGGATGGCGCAGTGGTGAGAGCACTCGCCTCCCACCAATGTGACCGGACCGGGCGTCATATGTGGGTTGAGTTTGTTGTTGGTTCTCGTCCTTGTTCCAAAGGTTTTTCTCCGGGTTCTCCGGTTTTCCTCCCTCCACAAAAACCAACACTTCTAAATTCCAATTCGATCGGGAATCCTAGGGCCACAGGTTTGTCAGTCGCAAGACTGTTACGTGCTACCCTCGTAAAATAAAGACGATTTATTTATTTTTATTTATTTTAGTAGCCAAAAGGAATCCAGTCCACAGGAGGCAGATCAAGGAAGAGCCAGGAAAATCCAGGTGAAGCCTGAAGAGGAACAGGCTGTAGCAAGTACGAGGGAAAAGAAGACACGTCAGGACAAGCAACTTGTGAAGCGATCCTGAGGTCACCTGCAAGGAATGTAAGACTGTTGTCATTACCTGTAATTTTACTTCTATGGGTTAAAATTACCTTCTACTACAATTTTTCCTATTTTACTCCTATATACCTAACTTCTTATCTATGTGTTATTAGTACTCTCTTCTTATGTTAACGTTTGCGTCGCTATCGCATTTTTGTAGGAGTGATAAGAATAGTGGCAGTCGCAGTTTATGCCACCTAAGCCTCCAACCACAAAGCAAATTGTGACACGATCTCAGACTAAAGCTAACAATCAGGTGGCACAGACCTTACAAGCCCAAAGTTACGTAGCCAGAGCGACAAGCAATATGTTTTTAATAGATGCACTAGATCGTCTTTTACTGACATTATACTTCCCAAATTTCATTTAGATGTCGCTAAAAAGTCTTTATTATCGTGGTGCGTCCACTTTTAATAGTCTACCAACGAAAATCAAGACTTTGTAACAAAAGGAACGTTTCCATGCTATCTCTGCTTTTTATTCTTAGGTTATTTTTAGAACATTTTTAATTCGTAATTCAATTTTTTATGAGAACACTATTACTTTTTTAAAGTTTTAAACTCTTTTTGCCTTTTTAGCGGTATCTTTTTAAAGAAGTAAGTTTTTTTTATAGATATATACTTTATACATACTCTCTTTTATTTTTAATTTAGTTCATTTTATACAGGGCCCCCGTCATGTCCGTTGATACCAGTCCTACGACTGAAGGGGTGACCCCGTTTCAATATCAATTATTATTATTATTATTATTATTATTATTATTATTATTATTATTATTATTATTATTATTATTATTATTATTATCATAAAGTTTCGACGCATTACGGCCAACAGAACGACAGAGCAAAGCCGAGAAGTTCTGCAGTGCTACATAGAATCAAGTTAAACGTCAAGAGAAAGCTTCTGTGCCATCCGGTAAACATCACAGCCATTTGTTTTCCAGCCCAATGCCTTAGACTCAAAGGACAGTAAGTGGCCTGCCTATGCCCATACGTGGAGTTCAACAGACTGCTATTGAGATTGAATATTTCCAGGCAGCTATTATTAAAGCTGTTAACATGCTAAATTGTGAAGCAATGAACATGAGAAGTTCATGACATAGTAGGAAAGAAAAGAAAGATCAGAAAAGGATCTATGAAAATAATTTTAGAGTAAGCATTAAACAATAAAGCAGGTTCAAAGCACATTACGTTCAATCTAAAAGGGAGTCGAGATAGCTACCAAGATTTAGTTAAAAGTTGCCGCGATGAGAGAGGATTGAACGTTTATTGGACCCCTGAGGACACTAAGGCTTGTTTGGCTATGCCGCGGTTCAGGCAAAAACAAAATCTTTTTTTGCGATTTTGATTTATTGTTTCTTTATATTTTATTTTGAGGAATGTTAGTGGTTCATCATTTAACAGATCTGTTGGTGTTATCATCAAGGTCTTTTACTCACAAAAACGTAGTGTAAGGGGGTAGGAGAGGGTATTTTGAACAGGAAAGAGAAAGAGAAGCAAAGAAATAAGAGTTACCTTTGTCAGAGGGAGGCGAACGTTTTGACAGCACCGAAAGTAAAATGATGAGAGGAAAAATTACATAAGATAGGATGAGAATAATAAGATAGAATTAGCAAATTAGGAATAATAAGATGTAGAACAGTATAAAATACGATGAGGAAATAGAATGAGGTATCATTATGGAGTAACATACGACGCAAATAAGATAGAAGAGCAGAGAATAATTTGATGTACGAGAGACAAAAGACACTACCTCTCTATTTTTCCCCACTAATTTAGTTGACTCGGATTTCCTTAAAACCTTTATTCTAAACTTGCCGTACACCAGCTAAGGACTGTTCTAATCTTCACCCATTTCTACATCCTGGTGGACGCAAAATTTTGTCTACTTTCACTACCTTGAGGTAAGGTCAGGAACTTTGGTCGCGAACCCTCTTACCATCTACCAGTCCCCATGCAACAAAAGTTTTGAAGGAATGACCACTGCTTCGTTTTAAACAAAAAATACAAGCAATGAAACGTTACACTTGTTTTTAGTATTCTCTTGTTTATTGATAGCATTAACTTATTTTGGTGTCAGAAATTTTGAGGAGAGTGGTTATTACAGCAGCTGAACTATCAGGGACAATGTGAACACACAGAACGGAATATAATCCCCTTGGAGCAGAAGTTTACGCCCAAGTAAGTCCAAGTTTATATAAAAAAATTTATGCACAAATTCTGGAAAAGGAAGATTCCTTATCAATTAAGGAGCAGAAAGCAAAAAAATAGTATGCCAAAGCCGAAAATAGACGCCAGTGTAACGTGCGATCTGCCGTTCGAGGAGAACGATATCGCTCCGGAATTAAGACGTGCACCGATCACAAATGAAGAAAGAAGTAGCTTAGAACAATCGGGACTCTCTCAAGAGGGCGCTGAAGGGTTAAACAAAACAAACCTAACGCCCGTTGATATCAGCGTTGACTCCGAAAGCGACGGGTGTTACAGAATATTGACCCCGCCAGTTCCTAGTAGCTCAACAGATAGTGAGAAAGGACATAGTTCAGAAAAAGAAAAGGAAAAGAGAAAACAAAAACGAACAGTTAATATTAAGAAAAAAACATTTACGACAAGCGGACAGCAGGTTCCAGTGAGCACGTCATCTGGAGGTTTACCCATCATCGATTCACCTGCTGATATTTACAGCCATTTCCTACACAATACTCGACGGAACTCTCAAGATAGCAATACTTCTGAGGCTGATTCAACGGGAAGTTCTGTCATGGAAGGCGAATATATCAGAGCATTAACAGAACTAACACAAAAACTCTTAAGCCGAGATGTGAACATGGCAAGTTTCATGGTTATGAAAATAAAGATATTAATCGCTGGCTTGAAAATTAGAACTAGTATTGAACTCCAAAGGAATTTTACAAAAGATACGCTAACGAGAACCAAATTTGGATAATCTGGCAGGCGATAACAAACCGCAAACAAGGACCTGTCGAATCTCTCGACTCCTACTTGAATGATTTAACAAGCAAGTTTCGCCAAATAAACATTTCAGATGCTGACAAGATGCGATACTTTTTTGGCTCGGCTTGCATCTGCAGTTAAAACTACAATGAATAATTCCAGTGAAACCATGGCAACACAGTTGAATAATGTGGCAAAAAGTCTGAACACTATGGCAACAGGTACCAACAGCCTTACAAACACAAGTCAACTACAAGCTCTACAAACACAAATGGATGTTTTGACCAACAAATTGGATAGTTTTACGACTTTGTAACCAAAGAAAGAAACTGTTGCTGCCTATTTTACCCCGGAAAACGCCGGAAGAATTGCGCTCATTGGGGACCTGTCATTATTATACACCATAATCTTTTTAACTTTTAACCTGTACTCTTAACTCCCTACCTCTAAACCGAGAAGTTGGACTTTGAAGACTACCCTCCCAGAACTAAAGTCCATTCATGCAATTTCTACTAAGCAGTGATACCTGTAAGAGTCCATCGATCTGTCACAATCCTTGGTTAAAGTATTACAGGTCGACACGATTCCATTTCGGATGATAAATCCTACGACAAAGCCTAACACTTTGTACAAAGGTGCAACTCTGGAAAAATTAGCAGAAGCTATTGGGGACCTTGTCGTTAAACCTGTTGGCGAAGGCACTGAGTCAAAGTCGCCGCCAAGTCAACGACAAGCTTTAAAAAACTTATTGTCGCAATCTTACACCGGTATAAACCTCCCTTTATTCACAGATACAGTGTTTCTTTCTCAAAGCCTAATTAATTTCATTAATTAATTGGTTAATTAATTAATTGATCAATTTTTCTTGTTTGTTTGCTTCTTTATATTTTACTTTGAGGAATTTTCATGTTCATCATTTTACAAATCTGTTCCAGGTTGTTAGAGTATTATCAAGGTCTTTCACTCACACACATATGCGTACGAGGCGGGGGGGGCGAGGGGGGCTGCAGCCCCCCCAGTGCCAAAATTTTTCGGGCAAAATGCTGAGAATTCGGGCAACAAGCGTAAAGAAAAAATAGAAAATAAGCCGAAAAGTCTAGTCAACGAATAACATCAACAAGAAAAGTATTGGAAATATACCGAAGGTTCAAAAGTCCAAATTTCTAATTTATCTGCGTTCGTTTCCTCTCGCTATAATAATGTTCTCGAGACTTTTCTCGCAAATTTTGCGTGACCCCTCAGTTTGATTCAGTTGCAATCAGCTTTTTCATAGCTTGAGCGCGCACAGTGGATTTAGTAGAAGACCTTGAAACAAAGCTGTTATAAATGTGATGAAGCTAATGCATTCGACTCAAACATTAAGTTCTCAGGGCTAACTTAAAACTTTCAACGAAATGTTTTAAATCCCATTCTTCCGTAAATGTTTTAGACGCTTTTGTTTTACTTTCAAATGGGGGAAAACAATGTAAATTGGCTCCCCAAAATTAATTTATTTTTTTGCTGAATTAGAGTGAATAAATAAAATGTTTTCAAAAAAATAATTTAATGCATTGACACCTTCCGACAACGCCACGAAATTAATTAAAGAACTTAAGCAAGCAGGCGAAATTTGTACACAATTATATCAACGCACGTTTTTCCATTTTATATGCCCCTTTTTTCGGCTTTCAACCCATGCCATTTTTCGACATTTTTTTTTCGGGCAAAAGAGTCTAAGCCCCCCCAGGACCGAAGGTGCCCGTACGCCTATGCTCACACAAACGTAGTATAAGGTAGTAGAAGGGGATATTTTGGATATGAAAAATAAAGAGAAGAGAAGAAACAAGATTTATATTTGTTAGAGGGAGAAGAACGTTTTGACAGCGCCGACAGAAAAAAATGATGAGAGGAAAAATTACATAAGATAAGATGAGAATAATAAGATAGAATTTTCCCTATTTGCTTAGCTTACGTAAGTCAAACTGAGATGTCAAAACGCTATTAGACACAACTTGTTAATGGCAATCGTCCTTTTTGTAATAACTTGATTTCTGCTTGTAAGCGAGTGAGTCAAGATCTCCATTAAACACCATGTTCCTTGATGATGTTTTGGTCCACTTGATAGAAAAGATCCCGAAAAAGACCTTAGTAAATCAAAGTTTTTATAATAGTCAAGATCTCATGGACAACAAGGGTTGTTAAATACACCGCCTGTTGCTAGAAATAACATTGCTGGTTGAAAACAATTGCCAATTATCAATTCACCTGCTGACATTTACAAACATTTCCCGGGCAATACTTGTGAACGGGAATCTCAAGACAGCGATACTTCTCCAAGAGAGCCTTATTCTACTGACTTTGATATCCCCGACGACTCGCATTCAAATAGCATGGAAGAAGAATATATCCGCGCATTGACTGAACTTACTAAAAAAAAAAAAGAAACAGAGAACAAACTAAACTAAACTATTGGATGGCAGCTTTTCACAAGCCAGACTGTCACCGCACCGCCACCGTGTCGCCCATTTCCTGGACGTGGCCGAGTATCAGACCCTAGTGGACAGCTACAGCGATCCCTTCTTACATGAGGACTCTGCGGACCAGCTGGACCCAGATATCAGCGACCTACCTCCGCTTACTGATGTTGAAGATCAGTCGGGAGAAGGAAGTCAGCTCGAAGGTCAGTTTGAGGTACCAGCTAGTGCTAGTTAGTGCTTGGAGCACTGGTTAACAAAGCCACAGTGAGCCACAGCATTTCGTATCAATGCGTGACCTACACGTGGCCGGTTATTGCTCCTTATATTATAGCGAAAACATTATACCTTCTTTGGACAAGCAGGGAGCCTCGCGTGGTCTCCTTAGCTTTGTCTCTATACCCAGACATTTTTCTTGCCACTGACTTAATTTGGGATTAATGACATTTATTTTCTTTGTTAGTTTAATATTATTACTTGGTTTGGTTAATTGTTAATAGGGATTTTGTTTCCTTTTGATTTTTCTTCACTTCGTTATAAGTCGCCCTCTTTTGTTTAACGTTTCACTATTCTGCATAGTTATTTGTTATGTTTTTTTTTTTTTGAACCCCCGAGACCGTTGTATTAGGTAGCTCGGTTAATTAAAATAATAAAATTAAAATAATAAATTAAAAATTTTATAAACCATCAACACCGAACTTCTTAATAGCCATGCCTTTTACAATGATTTTGTTGTTGTGAAGTTTTGATTGCTAGTTTTGACTGCTTGACTCAGGAGAGTTTCAAGCTAAGGTCGGAGGAATGTAAGGAGGGGTAAATTGATTATTTGGTTTAATTTTATTATTCGAAACGTTCCTTTTTGAATTTCTAGCCGAGGAAAGGGAGAGCTTCGAAAGTTAAAAGGTGCTTTAATGAAACGCTACTCCACAAAGGATCGTCATGGGTCAAGCGCCAACGCTTAAATACGCGACGTCAAGGATCCAACGAATTGCTGTCGGACTAATGAACCTGAGTCACTGGAAATCATGGTGAAGCTCTTGGACAATACCCTAACGGACGTTGGCTATCAGCACTCCCGTCACCGTTTAGCGCACGTTTTGGACGTTGCAGAGTACTTGTTGCTTCCAGAAGACTACCTGCAAAATATCATCCCGGACTATTTTCTATCAGATCCATTGGGAACATGCCACGAGCCGCAGTTCCTGCTATCAATTCGAGATTTGTACAGTGCCGGATATACCTCGCTGGCAAGCCATCTGTATCTCCTGCGGCCAAGCCAGGATCACCGCGCGTCTAACCTGGCTTTGCGTATATTCCCAGGCATTTTTGACGGAACAGACTTTTTCTGGGGAGACTAGTGTCTCGATACTTTGTATGATCTATTGTTTTATGTTATTTATTTCGTTTTTACGGGTTTCTGTTTTTGCTCCGTGTAGTTTTTATAAGTAGAGATTTTTGTTCGTTTCGGAGATATTCGCCTTTCGTTATTGTACTCCTGTGTTGTGTTCACTCGAATTGCTATTATTTTAGTTTATGGACCCCCGAGGCCATTATATTTCGGCTTGTTCGGTTTATGCCGCGGTCCAGGCACGAAAATCAAATACAAAAATTTAAAATTCAGTAACACACATATGTCAATAAGTATTGCATCGCTATTTAGTTTAATGTGGAATTTTTTTATTATTATTGCTTGACTCGGGAGAGTTTCAAGCTAAGGTTGGAGGCATGTGAGGAGAGAAATTACGATGATTTAGTTTGATTTTATTTATTCGCTGTCACTGATGAAAACATAGAAATTCCAACATAGAAGTTATTGTTTTGGTTTACTAGATGTAAGATCATAACTGTAGATAGCTGTTAAACTGTAAATACAACCTGTTGGTTTTGAAAGTAATTAATGTTTCAGAGCTAGGATTAACTTTAGCCAATCGGTCTAAGAAACGTTTGTTTATGTTTTCAAAAATAGCGTTTTCTTGTATGATCTAATCTGTATCGCGTCACTAGCTCGCCCTTAAGTAGAACTGTATTGCAAAATATTCTTTGGTTATATTTGTTGGATTAAACTGTATGTTGGACCCAAGTCTGCCTGTTCTAGTTGGTCTTCGAAGATAATATTCCTGTAACAGATCCTGGACTTCCGCAGCTAGCGTGTGTTCCCCCAGAGTTGAGAGTGCTACAAAGATATTGCAGAAATAGTCAAGAGAGCCGAAAACCTATTATCACAGATCTCGACTTCTCATAGCTTCAAGCGTGATTCCCTCTCTGTATTGTATACACGGTCGAACAACCGAAACAGCCTGAAAACCTTTTGTATCACAAGTCCCTGACAACAACCAGTCTAACATGTTACGTCTCTGGATACAGGTGTGGATATTTCAATAATATATCTCGGCCTTTCTGCAATAAGCCAGTTCTCCTCTCCCCATATTTAGAGTTATTTTTCAGATTTTTATAAAAGGCTTTCTTAGGCCAAAAACTTGTTACCACACTCGCATAGAAAGAGGTAGGACAGTAAGATATAGGAAAGGAATGGGATCAACAAGATAAAATGGCAATGAGAAAAAATTGATGAGGTATAAGACAGCATTTATAAGATGCGACGAGAATAAAGGAGGATAAGCAATAGAAATACGACGAGTTATTGGATAGTAAAAGACAGGAATTTGAAGAAAATGAGATAGAAAAGAAAGAAAAAAAGCGCTCGGATGTACGCTGGAAGTTCAAGTTGGAGCCCCAAGTTAAATTTCATTTACATTACAACAGAATAGCAACAGGAATTGAAAGAGAATAAGAGTGAATGGAAACAAAAAAGAGCGCTCAGATGAACGTTGGAAGTTCAAGTTTGAACCCCAAGTTAAATTTCATTTACTATGTTAATTAACTCGTGTCGAGTTTTGTCTTTTGCGACTTAATTTCCTTTTTTAAACACTTTTCTTGTAGCTGTTTGAAAGTCGTTTAACCATCAACGCTTTATAGCCTGTAACAGCACATTGCATCACTCGGCGCCTTTCTACTTGGCCACTTGTTATATTTTCACGTTTGCTATTCCTTTGGTTCGCTTGCCGCCCTCATGAATTCTGCTATTTAAACTGGTTCATTGGCTCTTTCACTATGTTTGCCTTGTACTGTTATCCTCCTCTTGCTCTTGGTTTCCACCTTCGACAGATCGTCTCTAGTTTTCTTGTTTGTGGTACTGATTGTACTAGCGCTCCTCTCCTGGGCGTTTTTACACCATCGTTCGCCACCGTCATTTACCATTATCGTGGCTGACGAGCGGAAAACACACTATCGACGACAAACGACGAGACTTCCCGCGGAAATGGCCAGAGACAGTGCTTTTATAGCGGCAAAATTGAACTCGCCGCTTGTGTATTGTAGACGTTGTGGAACTCATCTTCCCAAGCCGGATTGTCGCTACCCCGCCACCCTGTTGCACATGTCCTGGACATAGCTGAGTACCTCTTGTTGACCGAAGAGTGTTTACAAGACTGGCTACCCTTGTATTTTCTGGAGGACCGATTGGGAGCACGCTGTGACCCCCAGTTCCTTATTTCTATATATGATCTCTACGTGGCTGGTTATTGCTCGCTGTCAAAAACATTATACATACTTTGGGCAAGTAGGGAGCCACGTATACTCTCTACAGCTTTTAAGCTGTATCCTGACATTTTTGATAATACTGACTTTTTTTGGGACTAGTAATCCACGTTATACCATATTTGTAACATCTTAATTACCTATTTATTTCGTTTTAAAGAGTTCTGCTTGGTTCAGTGTAATTGTTATAGGTATAATTTTTTTTTCGTTAATTTTGGAGTATTCTCGTTCGCTATTGAACTATTGAGTTATGTTTATTGCAATTGCTAGTTTTTATTTTGAACCCCCGAGGCCAGTATATTTAGGCTTGTTCGGTCTATGCCGCGGTTCAGGCGCAAAAATACAACACAAAAATTTAAAATTTTATAAAACAATAACAACAATTTTTCTAATCGCATCGCTCTTTACAATGATTTTAAATTTTGATTTCTTTACTTTTAATTGCTTGACTCGGGAGAGCCGGTTTCGAGCTAAGGTCGGAGGGTTGTAAGGAGAGAAATTACGGCTTTCGCTGATAAAAACCATAATAAAGCCCAAGATAGAAGTTATTTTGAAATAGCAGGTTAATGTTCCAGTTCATTAACCGTAGCAGGCACCTGTTGTCTTGTCGTGGATCATAACTGTAATTAGCATTGAAGTGTAACGAGAACCTACACTTGCCTTTTGTGTAACTGTTATCTACCTGCCTTGTTTTGAAAGTGATTAATGTTGTAAAAGTTAAATTCCGCTTAAACCAATCGTGCTTCTGAAACACATGATCTAATGTTTGTTAAGACTTTTAAATGATATGATGTAATCCCGTTATTCCTTGTAAATAGAAGTGCTTTGTGAAATATTCTTTGGTTATGTTATTGGAATAAACTCTATTGTTGGAGCCAAGTAACTGTGTATTCTCTGACGTTCCGAAGGATTGTTTTTGCTGTGTTAGATTCCGGACTTCCCGTAGCTGCAAGCGTGGTCCCCCCCCCCCCCCCCTGTAGTTGTTACACGGACGAACGACCGAAAACAGCGCGAAAACGTTTCGTTTTAGTTTGTTCGCTGTGAGATCAGTCATTACTGTAGATAACTGTTAAACATGTTGAACTACTTTGTGTATGGTTCTATAGTTGTAGATCTCAGTGTGGTTTGTCTTTTCATTCATACACAGGAATGATTTGAACAGCATATTGCAACACTCGTGTTACGGAACGTTTTTTGGGTAAAAAGGTAGATTTTGAAATAACACAATTTTCTGTTATCGTAAAGCTAGTGTATAGGTGTTTTACACCTGCTCTTAGGACAAAGCCTTTGAATAACAAATAAGCTCCAGGTTTTAACGGCGTGAAAAGTAATATCTTTAGAATTTTCTATATTTGTATAGCTTACGTAAATCAAACTCAGTTGTCGAAACGCTATTGGCTACAACTCGTTTATGACAATTGTCCTTTTTTGTGATAACTCAGTTGAGTTGTGCCTGTAAGCGAGTGAGTCAAGATCTCCATTAAACACCATGTTCCTTGATGATGTTTTGGTCCACTTGATATAAAAGATCCCGGAAGGTGGCAGGGCACTTCCCGCTCAGCCATAAAGCTAAATCCCCGAAAAAGCCCCTGCTACACTCGGTGTCTTTCTAAATGCTGTCAACTGCACAAATTACAAGGATATGATGTGGTTGTTTTGTGCTACTTCACTCATCAAGAGAGTGTTAAGCATTACATAAAGATGATCTGTCCCTACATTAAAAGTGCATTTTACTACGAAAAGGATAAAAAGAACAAAGGTATATTTGAAAACTCGATCGGTTGCTTTTACTTTATTGCAGAGCACCCCGTGCCAACACAATAAGATTTACTACAGTTTGAGATACATAATGATAGAACAATGAGATAAAGGATAGAAAGATTGAAGCAAGAAGACAAAATAAAAGAGGAAATTTATGAGAATAGACGAGAAAAGGCAATAGAAATAAGATGAGTTACAGATAACGTTTAATAAAGTCGTGTATCTTTATAATGTAACATTAGAATTACTTTAACTCATTTGGGTTTTTTTCCTAGTTAATTTGCGAACTTCGCCTAAGTGAGATTCTTTTCATTTGCTATTCTTTTAGTTAGCTTGTCGCCCTCATTGATTCTGCTATTTATACTTGTTCATTTTCATACTTCATTATGTTTTCCTCGTGCTGTTTTTTGCCGCCCTCGTTGATTCTGCTATATATACGGGTTCATTTTGTTACTTCACTATGTAGCCTTGCTTTCTGGTTCATCATGTGCGTCGTTTCTTGTTTTCATCATTCTTGACGTGGCCCTTTGCCTTAATTCGTCGCCGCAGCGAAGAATCGTCCACGAAGCTGGCAATTTTGATTACAAATGAAGGCAGGTTGTGTTTTAAAAAGTCTACATGCGTCACTCCATTGCGGCGGCTTATGGAATTGGGTCCCTTCCTGCGGGCTAAGTTTGCATCTCCGCTACTGTTTTGCCCCCGCTGTGGACACCATGCATTTAATGAACTTTGTTATGCACCAACAGTTATGGACCCTGAGTCACTGGAAATCATGGTGAAGCTCTTGGACAATACCCTAACGGACGTTGGCTATCAGCACTCCCGTCACCGTTTAGCGCACGTTTTGGACGTCGCAGAGTACTTGTTGCTTCCAGAAGATTACCTGCAGAATATCATCCCAGCCTATTTTCTATCAGATCCATTGTGAACATGCCACGAACCGCAGTTCCTGCTATCAATTCGAGATTTGTACAGTGCCGGATATACCTCGCTGGCAAGCCATCTGTATCTCCTGTGGCCAAGCCAGGATCACCGCGCGTCTAACCTGGCTTTGCGTATATTCCCAGGCATTTTTGACGGAACAGACTTTTTCTGGGGAGACAAGTGTCTCAACACTTTGTATGATATCTTGTTTTATGTTATTTATTTCGTTTTTACGGCTTTCTGTTTTTGTTCCGTGTAGTTTTTTATAAGTAGAGATTTTTGTTTGTTTAGGAGATATTCGCCTTTCGTTATTATACCCCTGTGTTGTGTTCACTCGAGTTGCTATTATTTTACTTTATGGACCCCCGAGGCTATTATATTTCGGCTTGTTCGGTTTATGCCGCGGTCCAGGTACGAAAATCAAATACAAAAATTTAAAATTCAATAACACACATATGTCAATAAGTATTGCATCGCTATTTAGTTTAATGTGGAATTTTTTTATTATTATTGCTTGACTCGGGAGAGTTTCAAGCTAAGGTTGGAGGCATGTGAGGAGAGAAATTACGATGATTTAGTTTGATTTTATTTATTCGCTTTCACTGATGAAAACATAGAAATTCCAACATAGAAGTTATTTTTTTGGTTTACTAGATGTAAGATCATAACTGTAGATAGCTGTTAAACTGTAAATACAACCTGCAGAAATCTGTATTAAACCCACCTGTTGGTTTTGAAAGTAATTAATGTTTCAGAGCTAGGATTAACTTTAGCCAATCGGTCTAAGAAACGTTTGTTTATGTTTTCAAAAATAGCGTTTTCTTGTATGATCTAATCTGTATCGCGTCACTAGCTCGCCCTTAAGTAGAACTGTATTGTAAAATATTCTTTGGTTATATTTGTTGGATTAAACTGTATGTTGGACCCAAGTCTGCCTGTTCTAGTTGGTCTTCGAAGATAATATTCCTGTAACAGATCCTGGACTTCCGCAGCTAGCGTGTGTTCCCCCAGAGTTGAGAGTGCTACAAAGATATTGCAGAAATAGTCAAGAGAGCCGAAAACCTATTATCACAGATCTCGACTTCTCATAGCTTCAAGCGTGATTCCCTCTCTGTATTGTATACACGGTCGAACAACCGAAACAGCCTGAAAACCTTTTGTATCCCTAGTCCCTGACAACAACCAGTCTAACATGTTACGTCTCTGGATATTTCAATAATATATCCCGGCCTTCCCGCAGTAAGCCAGTTCCCCCTTCCCCATATTTAGAGTTATTTTTCAGATTTTTATAAAAGGCTTTCTTAGGCCAAAAACTTGTTACCACACTCGCATAGAAAGAGGTAGGACAGTAAGATATAGGAAAGGAATGGGATCAACAAGATAAAATGGCAATGAGAGAAAATTGATGAGGTATAAGACAGCATTTATAAGATGCGACGAGAATAAAGGAGGATAAGCAATAGAAATACGACAAGTTATTGGATAGTAAAAGACAGGAATTTGAAGAAAATAAGATAGAAAAGAAAGAAAAAAAGCGCTCGGATGTACACTGGAAGTTCAAGTTGGAGCCCCAAGTTAAATTTCATTTACATTACAAAAGAATAGCAACAGGAATTGAAAGAGAATAAGAGAGAATGGAAACAAAAAAGAGCGCTCGGATGAACGTTGGAAGTTCAAGTTTGAACCCCAAGTTAAATTTCATTTACTATGTTAATTAACTCGTGTCGAGTTTTGTCTTTTGCGACTTAATTTCCTTTTTTAAACACTTTTCTTGTAGCTGTTTGAAAGTTGTTTAACCATCAACGCTTTATAGCCTGTAACAGCACATTGCATCACTCGGCGCCTTTCTACTTGGCCACCGTTGTTATATTTTCACGTTTGCTATTCCTTTAGATACCTTGCCGCTCTCTTTGATTCTGCTATATATACGGGTTCATTATGATACTTCACCATGTTCGCCTTGTGCTGATTACCTACTGTTGTTCTTCTTCCAAACTTGGACGTGATGACTATGCTGATTTTTGTATGTTTCCTGGTTGTAATTGCGTTCCTCTACTGGGCGTTTTGGCGCACAAGTTCGACGCCACATTCCTTGGTGGTTAGGTTAACCAACGGTACTACGCTGTGCCTCAAACGCTCTACCACCAGAACCGCTTCAGAGATCGCTAAAGATAGTGCTTTTGTAGCAGCAAAACTGAACTCGCCACTTTTGTTTTGTCCTCGTTGTGGAGGGCACACTCCCAATGAACTATGTTACAGCACCAGCGTAATGAACGAAGAATCTTTTTCAATCATGCTGGACCTCTTCGATGACACCTACCGCTTAGCAAAACTACCACCGCATCGCCACCATGTCGCCCATATTCTGGACGTGGCGGAATACTGTTACTGTTTTAAGAAGACTCATTAATCACTTGGATTCCACAGTATTTTCTCGATGACGCTTTGGGCGCCCGTTCCGACCCTGACTTCATTATTTCCATTTGCGACTGTTATGTAGCCGGATATCGCTCTTTGGCAAAAACTTTGTATATTTTATGGACAAGTACAGAGCCTCGCGTTGTGTCCTTGGCGCTGACTCTCTATTCAGACATTTTTAAGGACACAGACTTTTTTTGGGATTAGGGCAATTTATTTTATTGATTAGTTTCAAGTTTTTAATTAGTTTTATCGATACTCGGGATTTTGTTTGATTCCTTTTTAATCGGGCGTGGCCGATTTAAGGTTTACCCTTTGGTCGTCCTAGAGCGTAGTCTCCTGGCGCGGCCAAAAAGACGGGGATAGCTCGGGGTTGCTACAAAACTGCTACGGGTGACGCATACCGCAATGGTTTTCATTTTAGTTTTGACAGGAAATCGTTGCAGGCACACTTGGTCGACTTTTGGGTTAATGTGTAATCAGGTTGTGTTTTTTTGCTTCGGCGGAAGGACAGAGAAAAAAGCTTACGGTGCAAAGTACAGTATGGGGCCCAGTTCTCGGCCACTTTTGACGTAAACTTGTATTTCTTACCTCAGAAGAACCGCAGGAACTTGAAATTTCTCCCAGAGCTAGCTACATTATTCAGCTTTTTGGTGTAAAGCTATCGACCGGTCAAAAATTAATTTGCCCGAGCAATAATAAAAATAAAAGCTCCATTTGTGGGCGCAGTTCTCGGCCACCTTGGCCCAGTTCTCGGCCACTAAAAAGCTTGTGCGTAATTATCTGTAAAAAAAATGCTCAATTAATTTTCATAGTCATAAAATCACTCTGTAAACCTATTTATGTTATATCGATCCCAAATTATTTTTATGAGGCTTTGTTTTACTTTAGAAAAGAAGGATTTCAACGCGCCTAGTTGCTTATGTGCAGGTTCTGGCAAAACCGCATTGTGTGACCCGTGCATTTAGATGGTTTATTTTGCAGTGAAAAGGTCTTGAAAGATTTAAGTGTTGTAGAAATAATAGACAAGACAAGAGTCAGCTTAAAACTTAGAGATAAGATTGAACTTTATTTTTAAAACATTTATTTCGTTTATTCTGGCAGCAGCAGATGAAATTATATTAAAAACCAAGCGCTAAGCTGTGATAGCGAGCAGGGTGGCCGAGAACTGGCAAATACGCAAACGTCGCAAGAAAAAATTTCGAAGTAAATTAAGACCAAAAAATACAACGGTTCAACGAAAAGTTAACTAAAGCAGAAAGCTGAATTATTCTACGTTTCACATGCCAAAAATTAGCTGGTATGGTGGGGGCTTTTGGATAAAATACGAATTTAACTACATCCATGAATTTTAAGGAGCCGTAAACAAACAAATTTTTCGGGAATGCAAATTCACCTACCTCCGCGTAAACTCGACGTGTGAGCTTTCTATATCGAATTGAACGATCAAACTCAAGATACTTAAAGCACATGAATCAGTCTATCGTTTGAAGGAATTACCTTTTTCTTTTAATTCAACTGGAGTGTGAAAAAACGCGTTAAACACAAAGTGGCCGAGAACTGGATCCGGCCGAGAACTGGGTCCCATACTGTACTGATATTCACCATTGTGAAATTGCACTTACTTTGACAAGTTAAAGTTATTTTTGTAAATGAAAAAGGTAACGTCATTGATGTCACGCAGTGATTTTTTTTAGCAAACTAGATGGTTTGCTGGTTTCTGACTATGAATGGGGGTGTGATCTTGCGGTATATTTTTTGAGCCTGATTCCGCCGTAAAACTTTTTTTTTATTTAGGAAGAACTGTGTCGATTTTCATTTCTGAACAATTGGTCGTCAAGTTGTTTGTCACAAAGAGTAGAATGTTTGTACAGCATGTTTTGGAATTATTTTAGATTTGGTTAGTAAGACGCTTCTGAAGACCTGAGCAAAACATTGGGAATGTACAGTATTAATAGGAACTTGAATGGAATTTTTCACAAGTTGGATAAAGGTATCAACTGAAAAAAATGGACTTCAAAATGAGAACTTGGATTTTGTTGTAATTAAATTTTATCGCGGATTGGATGCATAATATCAAGGCTTTGAAAGTCTTCAAATAATTAGAAAGGTTCCTTTCTTCCTTTTGATCTTATTGTTATTTTCATGTATTGATTATTCGCAACTGGTTTTCGTTGATACGAAAAAAAAACGGGTTTTCACTGAATTGCTTGAAGTATTTTTAGACGTGATATATTGGCTTAATCAAATTACATTGTGCACGAAATATTTGTAATTCTTTTGTCTTGAAACTTTGAGGAAATTGAAATTTTTGTTTGACAGTAGTGTACGAAAGGCATTTTATAGAACTGAATAAAAAATAACAAACATTGATAAAGGTTATTTCAAAGATTTATTTGCCTGATTTTGAAGGGTTTCAGGAGTTTTAAAGAGTGCTGGTAAACGGCTGTATGTTGTTTGTGATTACGGATCTTATTTAGTTTCGAACGCTCTAATTTTTGAAAGGTTAAAACAGGTTAAAACCGGGCGGTTTCATGAGTTTTTTGGGTAGAAAGGTACGGTGGTGGTCAAAAAAAAAATGTTTAGAAAGGAATGACTGTAGTAGCACGTAAGTCGGAGGTTTGCGTGAGTCACGGGGTATAGTATGCGTGAGCTGGATTTCCGGCGTCATAACGGCATGTTTTGTACTGAAAGATACACTCGACGTTAAGTTAGCTTAGTCGGCTTGGGAAACTATTTTAAAAATGAATGTTGTAATAGTTAATTAATAGTAATCTAGAATTAACCCACTCTCGATTGGAGTCTGTTCTGGATTCGCGCTACCTTTTCGCCGCGAAGGAATTTTGTAAAATTTCGCTAGTGGAAAGAGGTACTGTAAGAACAGTATCAATAACTCAAAAAGAGGAACTTCTTTGTAGCTCTGAATTAAGACGTATGATAAAATTTTAGAATAAGAAACTTTCGATATATGGTTTTCATATTGTTTTTGTCAATTTCCTTTTGTGGCAGATTTTTTGAGAATCAGCTTTTCTTTCGTGTGATGACAGACACAGGACAGAACGAGAGGTGGATGAGAAAGATGCCGAAGATGAATAGGCACCGAAAAACGACAAGAACCGTGAAGGACTTATCTTTAGAGGGCGGGGAGTTTTGGGATACTGTATTTCGAGGACTGGACTGGACTAGTAAAACGCGGACTAGTAAAACGCGGACTTGTAAAACGCGGACTAGTATAACGCGGACTAGTAAAACGCGGACTTGTAAAACGCGGACTAGTAAAACGCGGACTCAGATAAAACGCGGACTTGTAAAAGGAGGACTAGTAAAACGCGGACTAGTAAAACGCGGACTTGTAAAACGCGGACTAGTAAAACGCGGACTTGTTAAACGCGGACTTGTAAAAGGAGGGCTTGTTAAGCACAGACTTGTAGAACGTGGACTTGTAAAACAAGCGCTTGTAAATCGGATAAAACTAAACGGTTTAGCGAGCGAAACAATTTGTGTTTGAAGCTCTTGTGTGTTTCTTCGACGGCATATTTCTAGCTTTTTTGAGCACTCTATGGTCTGTTTTAGCGTGGAGATGTTTTTGCAGTATAGCACATGTTCGTTCTGCAAACCCCTACTAAAACAACGAGATTGATGCTATGAGTTGTGTGCATATGTTTCTTTCTTTTCACTACTTGATGTCTGTTGAGTGCACTCGTTTGTATTGCTCGCACGAGGTAGAACGGGGCCCGTCCAGGAATCAACAGTCAATGGTAAATAAAGGTGACGGGCTTACACGACTCCTACGTTCGTGACATTAGAATATTTGCCGTTAAATGTTTAAATTCGGTCTTTCGACCTTATTTGCTTCTGACTTCTTTCTGAGGGTACTGTTTTAATTTAGGGGCAGTATGTGGTAAATAAAGGCAACGGGCCTACACGAATCCTACGTTCGTGACATTAGAACATTTGCCGTTATATGTTCAAATTCGGTCTTTCGACCTTATTTGCTTCTGACTTCTTTCTGAGGTTACTGTTTTTTTGAGACATTATGTATTGAAGAGAGCCGTAAGATGATTGTGGCCAAAGAAGTGTCTAGAGGCGTTTTACAAGTCCGCGTTTTACTAGTCCAGTCCAGTCCAGTCCACGAAATTTCGCTCCCAATCGATTTCGCACCGTCCGAGTTCGCTCCCACCTTATACCGCGTTCGCACCCAGTGTGACCGAGTTCGCTCCCTAGTATGACCGAGTTCGCTCTCAATAAAAACCGAGTTCGCACTCACCCTTTTCGAGTTCGTACCTAACTTTTTCGAGCCTTCTTAACCGAGTTTTTAATCGCAGCCATCTTGAAACTAAGGCACGGACGCGAGATCTGGGGCGACCGGAAACAGCAAAGTAAGATGTTGTTTCCGGTCGGTTGAAATACTGTATGCAAACAGTTGTGGACAGATTTATAGACAATCTCGTCCCCAGAGCCTGTGTTCCCCTTGACCAGCGGTCGGGAAACTCAACGGCTCTGGACGAATCCAAACCGGAACCAGGAAATCCTGGTTCCGGTTTGATTGTGCGCGTGCGCCAGAGATTGCAAGACTCTTTTGCGCACGCTCCACGTTCCACTGAATAATTAATCGGGCGTGGCCGATTTAAGGTTTACCCTTTGGTCGTCCTAGAGCGTAGTCTCCTGGCGCTATTACAGTAATGGTATGAAACAAATGTTCAATCATTCATCAACAAGTTATGATCATTTTGTTGACAATAGTAGTTCCCCGGTAAACAGTTGTAGTACTAGTACTGTCCCATCAAAGTGCAATGGCTGGAAAATACCGAAAAGCACATGACCTTCAGGTGAAACCGCACCTTACAGTATTACCAATACACTGCACTTTGCTAAGTCTTAAAACTTTACATTGTCTAGTCGTCTACTTCAATCGTTTATTTCTATTGTGTGAAATACATTTATAAATTGAAACCATCATGTCATTAAGTAATAATGCAATCTCGACAACGTTCTAGATATTATATTATGCACACTAATACAGCTCATGCAAGCCCTGTGACTTACACAAACACAGTCGGACTGAGTGCTACTTAAGTAACTACTTCGTCGTTTCTGCTGTACTGAACCCTGCCTTTCAAGGCAAAACGCCCGATTTGAAGCTTCTCAAGCTTCTCAATGTTCTTGTTAATTAATAAGTACAAGTCAGCCGATATTGCTTTTAACTTTCGCTATTTATAGTATTGTTCGTTATACGCTTGTTTTTATGGACCCCCGAGGCCAGTATATTTAGGCTTGTTCGGCCTATGCCGCGGTTCAGGCGCAAACACAAAATACAACACAAAAATTTAAAATTTTATAAAACAAACACAACAAATTTTTATTTACTATTATCGTGGCTGACGAGCGGAAAACACACTATCGACGACAAACGACGAGACTTCCCGCGGAAATGGCCAGAGACAGTGCTTTTATAGCGGCAAAATTGAACTCGCCGCTTGTGTATTGTAGACGTTGTGGAACTCATCCACGCAATGTACTCTGCTATCCACTAGGCGTCATGGACCTGACATCGTTTGAAATTATGATCAAACTATTGGATGACAGCTCTTCCCAAGCCGGATTGTCGCTACCCCGCCACCCTGTTGCACATGTCCTGGACATAGCTGAGTATCTCTTGTCAACCGAAGAGTGTTTACAAGCCTGGCTGCCCTTGTATTTTCTGGAGGACCGATTGGGAGCACGCTGTGACCCCCAGTTCCTTGTTTCTATATATGATCTCTACGTGGCTGGTTATTGCTCGTTGTCAAAAACACTATACATACTTTGGGCAAGTAGGGAGCCACGTATACTCTTTACCGCTTTCAAGCTGTATCCTGACATTTTTGATAATACTGACTTTTTTTGGGACTAGTAATCCACGTTATACCATATTCGTAACATCCTAATTACCTATTCATTTCGTTTTAAAGAATTCTGCTTGGTTCAGTGTAATTGTTATAGGTAGAATTTTTTTTTCGTTAATTTTGGAGTATTCTCGTTCGCTATTGAACTATTGAGTTATGTTTATTGCAATTGCTAGTTTTTATTTTGAACCCCCGAGGCCAGTATATTTAGGCTTGTTCGGTCTATGCCGCGGTTCAGGCGCAAAAATACAACACAAAAATTTAAAATTTTATAAAACAATTACAACAATTTTTCTTCGCCTCGCTCTTTTCAATTATTTTAAATTTTGATTTCTTTACTTTCTTTACTTTTAATTGCTTGACTCGGGAGAGCCGGTTTCGAGCTAAGGTCGGAGGAATGTAAGGAGAGAAATTACGGCTTTTGCTGATAAAAACCATAATAAAGCCCAAGATAGAAGTTATTGTATTGGTTTTGAAATAGCAGGTTAATGTTCCAGTTCATTAACCGTAGCAGGCACCTGTTGTCTTGTCGTGGATCATAACTGTAATTAGCATTGAAGTGTAATGAGAACCCGCACTTGCCTTTTGTATAAATGTTATCTACCTGCCTTGTTTTGAAAGTGATTAATGTTGTAAAAGTTAAATTCCGCTTAAGCCAATCATGCTTTCTAAAACGCATGATCTAATGTTAGTTAAGACTTTTAAATTATATGATGTAATCCCGTTTTTCCCTGTAAATGGAAGTGCTTTGTAAAATATTCTTTGGTTATGTTATTGGAATCTGAAACTCTATTGTTGGAGCCAAGTAACTGTGTATTCTCTGACGTTCCGAAGGATTGTTTTTGCTGTGTTAGATTCCGGACTTCCCGCAGCTGCAAGCGTGGTCCCCCCCCCCCCCCCCCCCTGTAGTTGCTACACGGACGAACGACCGAAAACAGCGCGAAAACGTTTCGTTTCAGTTTGTTCGCTGTGAGATCATTACTGTAGATAACTGTTAAACATGTTGAACTACTTTGTGTATGGTTCTATAGTTGTAGCCGGATCTCAGTGCGGTTTGTCTTTTCATTCATACACAGGAATGATTTGAAAAGCACATTGCAACACTCGAAACCTATACTCGCGCCTTTATAAATGCTGTCAACTGCACAAATTACAGGGATATAGTGTGGTTGTTTTCTGCTACTTCACTCACCAAGAGAGTGTTAAGCATTACATAAAGGTGATCTGTCCCTACATTGAAAGTGCATTTTACTACGAAAAGGATAAAAAGAACAAAGGTATATTTGAAAACTCGATCGGTTGCTTTTACTTTATTGCAGAGCACCCCGTGCCAACACAATAAGATTTACTACAGTTTGAGATAACGACTAGAACAATGAGATAAAGGATAGAAAGATTGAAGCAAGAAGACAAAATAAAAGAGGAAATTCATGAGAATAGACGAGAAAAGGCAATAGAAATAAGATGAGTTACAGATAACGCGTAAACGTTTAATAAAGTCGTGTATCTTTATAATTTAACATTAGAATTACTTTAACTCATTTTTTTTTCCTAGTTAATTTGCGAACTTCGCATAAGTGAGATTCTTTTCATTTGCTATTCTTTTTGTTAGCTTGTCGCCCTCATTGATTCTGCTATTTATACTTGTTCATTTTCATACTTCATTATGTTTTCCTCGTGCTGTTTTTTGCCGCCCTCGTTGATTCTGCTATATATACGGGTTCATTTTGTTACTTCACTATGTAGCCTTGCTATACATTCTGGTTCATCATGTGCGTCATTTTTCTTGTTTTCCTCCTCCTTGGCGTGGCCCTTTGCCTTCGTCAACGAAGCAGACAATCATCCACGAAGCTGACAATATCGATAACGGATGTAGGCGGGTTGTGTTTAAAAAAGTTTACATGTGTAACCCCGTTAAAGCAGCTTACGAATTTGAGCCCTTTCCTGCGGTGTGCATCTCCGCTACTGTTTTGCCCCCGCTGCGGACACCATGCATTTAATGAACTATGTTACGCGCCAACAGTTATGGACCCTGAGTCACTGGAAATCATGGTGAAGCTGTTAGACCATACCCTAACGGACGTTGGCTATCAGCACTCCCGTCACCTTGTACCGCACGTTTTGGACGTCGCCGAGTACTTATTGCTTCCAGAAGACTACCTACAGACCATTATCCCAACCTATTTTTTATCAGATCCGTTAGGATCATGCCACGAGCCACAGTTTCTGCTGTCAATTCGGGATTTATACAGCGCCGGATATGCCTCGCTGGCAAGCCATCTGTATCTCCTGTGGCCAAGCCAGGATCACCGTGCGTCTAACCTGGCTTTGCGTATATTCCCAGACATTTTTGACGGAACAGACTTTTTTCTGGGGAGACTAGTGTCTCGATACTTTGTATGATCTATTGTTTTGTATGTTATTATATTATTTATTTCGTTTTTACGGGTTTCTGTTCCGTGTACTTATTGCTTCCAGAAGACTACCTACAGACCATTATCCCAGCCTATTTTTTATCAGATCCGTTAGGAACATGCCACGAGCCACAGTTTCTGCTGTCAATTCGGGATTTATACAGCGCCGGATATGCCTCGCTGGCAAGCCATCTGTATCTCCTGTGGCCAAGCCAGGATCACCGCGCGTCTAACCTGCCTTTGCGTATATTCCCAGACATTTTTGACGGAACTAAACAGACTTTTTTCTGGGGAGACTAGTGTCTCGATACTTTGTATGATCTATTGTTTTGTATATTATTATATTATTTATTTCGTTTTTACGGGTTTCCCACAAAAAAAAACCCCCACATAAGATGTACGATAGCATAAGATAGGATGAGAAAACAATAGAACAATGAGATATAGAAAACTAATAGATGAAACAAGAAGATCAAATGAAATGAGAAATTGATTAACTTTGAGACAGCATAAGATGCGATGAGAATAGACGAGAAAAGGCAATAGAAAGAAGATGAGTTACATGATAACATTTAAGAAAGTCTTTTATTTTTATAATATATATAAGACTAGCATTTCTTTTTCTCTGGTATTTTTGTTTTCCTTTTCTGCTACAAATTTTTGGAGGGCACGGTATATATGAGATTGGAATTCCGAATAATTTGTCTTCTCTTCGATCGATTTTTTTCTCAAACCCTTATGCTTGATGTAGAAGGCGTATGTTCCCGTCTCAGACTTGTCTCGCTGTTCTTGATTCAGACCAGTGGTACAGTTGTACACTTGAGTTTTCGTCAGTGGACTCCAAGAAGAGATACCAGTACGCCGAATGGAACAACGAAACAATTATAATCCGGGACCACAGTCAAGGCAGAGGGAGTTACCTTCTCGTCGACGGGAACGTATGGCAGCCTTTGAAGGAGTTGAATTACAAGAGGAAGACTGTGATTACTACCTCGAAGATTATGACGTAGGAGAACTGTATTATTACAATACTAATTCTCAAGTTGTATTGTGAAGTTAGAGAATATTAAAAAGCTGAGCTGTAAACTGGACTGAAGTATTAAATTAGAAAGACCCCAGGTTCTGGCGGCACTTCCTGATAGCGAGTTGCTTGAAGCTTTCCCCGTGCCAGTACAAATGGTGGAGAATCCGGGTAAAGGAAACCAAACCATGCAACGTAAGAACCTTTAATCACTCTGTTACTTCCTTGTTGTTTGTTTGTTTGTTTTACCCTTTCTCTTATTTCAACATTAGAGCATGTTATTGGGCCACTACCATACGTAAGAGTTAAGTTTCATTGTACTTCTAAGGTTTTGTTTCTTCGTATAACTTAACTAAAATTGGCGTTGATGTAAATTCTGAGATAATCCCTTGTGAAATAACAAAGAAAAAGAGTCGAGTAACTGAAAAACGGTAGAGAATTCTAAAGCCAGAGACGAGTACACTTGTGAAGAACATTAAAAAGGCAGTACCAGCAAGTATGTCGTAGCTCGTGTTTTTTGGCTGAATGTTAGACTAGGTGGAGCTAATTCCCCTACATAGCCTAGTTTGACAAGCCTTTTGGTTAACTGTTATGCACCTGCTCTGTTTTAGAAGTGATTAATGTTGTATTTTACCTTTAGGTCTTAGTTAGTTTTGTAAATATACTTTTTATTCTTTTTAATTTTTATTCCTGTAAAGGGCTTTGATCAAGATTTGTAAGAAGCGCTCTATAAATTATTAAATTATTATTATTAAACAAGAGAAAATACTCTCTTGTATTAAACTATTATTATTATTAGTTAAATACTGCTTAAACCAAACGTGCTTTCTGAAACACATGATCTAATAATGTTTGTTAAGAGTTTTAAATGATATGATGTAGTTCCGTTTTTCCTCGTAAATAGAAGTGCTTTGTAAAATATTCTTTGGTTATGTTATTGGAAGTAAATTCTACTGTTGGAGCCAAGTAACTGCGTATTCTCTGACGTCCCAAAAAGACACAAGCTGTTTAGATTGATCCGGGGAATATTGATGGAGTACCTTCCGCAAGGCAAGCGAGTGCAGAGCACCCCCTTACTGTATAAGACGTGATGAGAATAAATGAGAATGGGTAATAAAATTAGGATATTATAAGACAGAAAGAGAATAAGATAAAGTAGGAAGAGGTTGGGGGTTTGAACCCATGTTAATTTCTATTTTTTTTGTCATTTCTTTTTATAGCTGTATTTTTTTCTTTTCAAGTTACTGTTTGTATATATCTTTAAATAGACGGTAGTCCAGTTGACGACGCGGCAGCCTGGCTGAAAAAGACAATTATAAAAGAATTGCAAAACTCAATAATTGGTCAAATGAGATGCAATTAAATGCCTTTCCTCTATATTTAAAAGGAATTGCACATGCGTGGTTCTTCGCTTTACCTCCGGAAACTAGTGGCGATTTGGCAGCCCTTTTTGACGCTTTTCAAGCGCACTTCGCGGCTGGTCCGCAAGATTGGATTTTAAGCCAACAGTTAAGCGCACGAAAGCATGCTATAGGAGAGCCAATAGATGACTATATTGCTGACATATCGCGCCTTTCTAAACGCCTTAAATTAAGCTTTCGGATAAGGAATTTATGCGTTATTTTATTGAGGGACTACAAGGGGACCTACAAGCACATGTTTCATTGGGACAACCCAAAACCTTTCAGGAGGCTGAGTCTTTAATTAACGCGCATGAAAGATATAGTAAATAAGCGACAAACACACGGGTTCTCGTATCGGATAAACAACAACTTGTATCACAAATGAAAGCGATGTTCTCAGATTATTTAAAGGGCAGACCCCCGTCAACAAGGACCTGTCGAATCCCTTGACACATACTTGAAGGATTTAACAGCCAAGTTTCGCCGAATAAACATCTCAGATGCTGATAAGATGCGTTACTTCGTTCAAGGACTGAGAGCCAACTTACGGGAACCTGTTCTACTAAAGCAGCCCAAGAGTTTTCGAGAAGCTGAAGAAATGGCTCGCCTCGCATCGGCAGTGAAAACTACTATGAACAATTCTAATGAAACTATGGCAGACCAGTTAAATAAATTAACAAAAACACTTAACAACATGGCAGCAGGTACCAGTGGCCAATCAAACACTAGTCAACAACAAGCTATGCAAACACAACTGGATGCGATAGCCAATCAAGACAGTAAGTGGCCAGCCTATGCCCATACGTGGAATTCTTCAGACTGCTATTGAGATTGCTGGTGGTAAATATCGATGTGCTTTCAACATAATAGAGGGAGTAGACTACAATGGAGTCCTGGGTCGCGATTTCTTTTATGCTCATCGCGCACAAATATTAAAGCTTCGATACCCTGACAATTGAGTTGAAAGAACCTGCATATGTTAATGTTTCCGAAGAATAAGTGGCCATGGTTACACCAACTACGTACGTTATCCCGCCAAGAAATGAAGCACTATTAGAACAGCAAATACAATCGTTAAACACATGGTTATGTTCTTGGAAGTAACATGTCTACTGTTGGAGCAAGTTTTGTCTGTTACGTCTCTGGATATTCCAAATACTGCAATAGATCCCGGCCTTCCCGTAGCAAGCGTGGTCCCCCAGAATTTTGGAGTTTTCCCTCAGGTTTTTAAAAGGACTTTCCCAGGCCAAAGACCTATTATCACACCTTTTTCTTAACTAGTTTTACACTTTTTTGTTCCTTATTAAAGATCTCCTTAGCTTTTGTTAAAGTCATTTAGGATAAATGTTGCATCAGAGAAATAGTAGGTACTTTTTTGGGGGAGTTTGTTTTTTTTTGAATAAATATTTTTAATTTTTTATTTTTATATATATTTTACGGGATATTAATTTTTTTAATTTTTAATTTTTTAATCCCCCTTTTTTTTTTTTTTTTTTACCCCCCTTAAAAACTTTCTCAAACCAACACCTAAAAAACGTTGCCACACGTCCATTTCCACCCAGGTTCGCTCATAACTGGCCAGTGGAACCGCGAAGGACAAAATTTTTTTCTTTCCAGAACGATCATTTCAATCATTTCAAACACCCCACACCCCTTTCATAAACTTCCTGAGCAGCCAAGACCAGCCACCAGTGAACTCGGCCTTGCCACCACTACCCACGGCCTTGCCAGCACCACTTTTGTGTTAATTTCATAATCAATCGTAACTTTCCGTCGCTTAGTTTTTCTTATAACTATGTTTCATACCGATTGCAGCTACAATACAAGACATGCTGCAAAACAGTCTTTTTATCTTCCCAAAGCAAGAACAAATCATTAAAAATTTAATATTTGATTTCAAAGCCCTATTAAAGATATGGATTGCTATTGATTAAGATATAAAGCAATTGTCTTTTTCATTTGTTAGGATAATTTGAAACAGAGATTTTTCTAAAGCTTCTAGTCGCTACTAGTTTTTTTTTCTGTTAGTAATGTAATTGATAAGTTTACTCGTTTATATTCACTTTGTTTTATTTATTTTCAATATTCCAATATATTATTGTCTTTTTTTATTTTTAATTTTTATGGCTCACTGTAATGTTTCTGTCTTGTATGTACATAATTGTAACACTGGCGCCCCTTTTTAACTCTATAGTTATTTCAGGCAGCGGGACCCCTTAATAATTTATTTATACCTTATCACTGTTTTTTTTTTTTGTCTTTTGTAAAATATTAAGGGATGAATAAAGTTTCGTTGTTGTTGTTGTTATTCAGTTTTCCCACAAAGATATAATTTAACTGTTTCACACATAGTTGTACTTTTACTCACAACAACACATATCTATTTTTTAATAGTTTACTGGTATGAATTTTGGCTTTCTTTTCGGTTCTATTTCTCTAGTGTACATATATTAGTCATCACCTGGAGCCCATGAAGGGCTCCTGTCATCATGAATAAATTAAATTAATCACTAAAACCAATTGAGTTTTACATTCAACGTTTGCTGTTACAAGTGAAACAAGTCCTGGTCGTTTTTCGAATTGCTTCAAATGCTTTGATCTTTAATTTATCATTGAACACATGGAAGAAAACAAAAGAATCACCGCACGCGGTCATTTCTGTTTTTGCTTTTATATATGAAAGAGCGTGCCGCTCAAATCGGCAAGTGCTGTTTACTGCAACTATTTACTGTGTTGATAAGAAAACTTGAACCCTCCTCGGTGAACGTTTCGTGAAAAGATGGAATCTTTCAGTCATAAGAACCCACGTCGGTTACGCAAAAATCATAAGAAACGAAAGGAGTTTGAATGCGTAAAAACTAACCGTAACTTTTGAAGTATATTGACGCAAACACAAAAGATTTATCAGATGTGTCGTAACCGTAGCGTGCCTTTAAAAAAAATTGTCTAACAGTTACTTTTGCAGTGTGAAACGCCGAGCTTTGTGTACCTGTATATGGCAGTAGACAATACGCTCCGATTTATCAAGCCACGCTGAACCATGAAAGTCAGCTATCTTAGCTTATCTTGGTCGCTTTTTCGCAGGAGTATAAACCACAGATGAAAACTGAAATTCGTGCTAACCGCCGACCATTTGTGAACAGAATTTGTATGACGGAGGCGCCAGCCAATTCTTTTGCTAAAGAATCTTTAAAAACAAACGGCTGAGAAAGATGGCCACACGGAAACTGGTGCTGATTTGCATATTTGTAAGCTTTTAAAACGAACAGTTCGTCATAAAAAAAATCAGGAATGTTGCATGTTTATCTAATATTAATTATAGAGTGGACACAACTTTTGGAAGGCTCGAGAAATCGGGCTTTCACTGCAAAATTATCATTTATAATATAACCAAAAAAAAACCCGGCTAAAGCTAAAGAAACTAGATTTTGTGTACCTCAGGGCCACGGCGGCGAAGCATCTCAGTTCTTTGGTTCTTTGTCTCCACTTTGTACGGTTTCTCAGCGCCTGCTCCAATTCAGCCACATCTTGGCTGGGTTAGAAGAATAGATCCGGTAGAAAAGATTGCTTCAGTGGTAAACCAGAGTGATGGCTGCTTTTCATCTATGAAGTTATCTCTGAGGAGAAAACAGAAGTTCATCAGTCCCTACTGTAAGAAGCGCGCGGCACTTCATTCGCGTATACCGATATGCTTTTTCCTTCCCCCACCCTGAAACCCTCGCTTTATTAAATTTCTTTTCAAGCGATTTCTAACAGAAGGTCGTATTGTGGGAACATTTTAAGGAACAAGCAAATTGGACGCATTCATCGTTGTGAATTCAACTTCTTCGGGTACCTGAAAAACTCTGGCACCTGTTCCGACACTTCAATGGTATGGTGATTGATGTTGGGATTCCAAATACTTTTATCAAGTTATCCTGCTTTTCCCTCTTATCCCATTCAAGACCACGTTTGTTATGTTACTTCTCGACTGCATAAAAATTACGAAATTAATCTAATTACCAATTGCGACTTTACCAACCGAAAACAAAAACATTAAAACGAAACAAAACCAGAACTATAAGCTACTATAGCTCTTTGTGACAGGTGGTTAGTCGAACTTCTGGTAAATTCATTTAGCGATCGAGTGAGCCATGTGCGTTTTTGCTTTTTCTGAAAGCTTCGGTAGTTTGAATCGGTTTCCTTGTTGTAAGTTTTTGGCAGGTCTACAGAATAACTGAAACAAAATCTTGCCGTCTAAAGTTGTTTTCTTTCAAAGTTTCATTTTAATTTAATACGGCAAAGCAACTTTGATTGGTTGAACAATGATAGCGAAAACATAACTGAACGAAAATAAATATTAGCCACGCGCGTTTCTGGAAGCTTTGATTGTTTGTATCGGTTTCAGTTTCCGTCTATATACGGCCAGGTCTTCAGAATAAAGAAATTGCCTTTCAAGGTTTCATTTTGATTACGGTAAAGCGACTTCAATCGATTGAATTATGATAAAGAAAACATGGCTATACGAAAATAAATATCACCTTAAATTCTTTAAAAAAGCGACAGTTCAAAAAACATTTTACTTACCAGAAGGGTTGAGCAATCACTGGGTCAAACTTCGCTTTGGTGTCTTTAACTTCTCCTTAGGAATTCATCTGAATCTAGGGTAAATAAACATCAGCTTAAACGAATATGAACGTCAACTTAATCACCTTAATTTTGTTAAAAAACGACAATTCAGGAAACATTTTACTTACCGAAGAAGTGGAGTAACCGCTGAGTCAAACTTCGCTTCGGTGTCTTTAACTTCTCCTCAGGAATTCATCTAAATCGTGAGAATGACTTTGAAGCGCTTAATTGCGCTTTTTGCTCTCTCTTGCCAGAGTCCATCGACTCACGAGTTCGCTTAGCCGTCTCCAGTGATTCCAAACGACTACATGAGGGCCATGCTGAGATCGCCGCGATAACTAGCTTAGCCGAATCAACGCCAGTTGATACGTTCTTCAGTTCATAGCTACAGTAGATGAGCTTTGTCCCTTTGTGCTTTGTCATCAGATAACTTTGTTATTCAATTTTAAAACGTGACACCAGCCAGGTAATGAATTTCGTCCAATGACAGTGCAGTGTTTAATCACGTGTCACTGTGCTAAGGTTCTCACGGTACTCGTCCACCGGTCTCACACCATTCACAGAGCCGACACAAAAGACCAAACAATACACTGTAGTTAATCAACAACTCCTAAATAAAGAAAACACAATGGTTACTGCGACAAAGCTCTGTCTTGTGAACCGGTTGCCAGGCAATAACAGGTGGACACGAAAATATTTTTGACATGTTGTACTTTAAAGGCTTAGTTCTTATTCCAGGAATAAATTTTTCAAAACCAAAAATTAAGCGAGAAATATATATTCTAGTGAGTCATTCGTTGTGGGTTTGAACCTAATATTCAAGGAAATGTGGCGAAGGAATATTTTACAGTTGATATCGGTTTTTCAGAACTTGTATTTGTGTGGAGTTATTTGTTATTCAAAAGTTTCAAAGTGTTAAGTAGTTTTACCGGGTTCTGGGCCAGTAAAAAGACCAGCATTTAAAATTTTTGTCGTAAACTTCGTTGTGACCAACAAGAAGTGATCTGGTGAAATTAAGTGGTCTTTACACTTGCAATTGTTTACTTTTTTTACAAGTTTACTCCACTAAATTAAAGTTCTGAAGTTCTTTCCAATGTCAGCGAACTACTCGTGGTTTGACTAAAAGAATTCTTTTATAAACCCCACATGGCAGCAGGTTCCGGGCAGCAGGTATTGTTTCGCTGGTTGCTACGGTCGAGGAACTGTTTGCACGTGTATATAAAATTGACTAGTGAATTCAGCTTACCGCAACTTTAAACACTCACTGAACTCGATAAAGAGAGTCAAACTTTTCTTTTTTTGATCTCCAGCGTTACCATTTCTTATTAATTTTCTGAAGAACGCCGGAGCCGCTTGTTTCAGAATTCACATGGCGCGGCACCTGACAAACACAATACAGCGGCGTGTGCTTGCAAACAATGAAACAAAGCCTTTATCAAAAACAAAGCATTTTACCGAATTCCGATACAATTTAAAGCGGCTTTATAACTCGAGGTACTAAGAAAAAATGTCCAAAGAAAACAACGAGAAACAATCAATATATAACTTTTTTCACCGCACGCTTGGCCAAAACTTTAATTTATGTCAACTTTTCGTAAAGCTATCGTTAGCCTGCATATAGCTGGCGGTTTTGTTGGGGTTTAAAGCTATCGTATACTTTCCACTGATAGAGTGCAGTTGGTAAAGTCCCTGTAATAATTTAACGACCAAGGAACTTTTTCGTTACGTTTGTTTATTTTAGACCATATGGAGTTAAGGCAGATTTCGCACTAGAGTCAAGTTTTAAAATGTCCTGACATCATAGTTTGTGTTAATTAAGTAAGCCTCAATTTTGGCATGCCCTCAAAAGACTTGCTGAAACCAATTGACTATAACGTTAAACTGTGAATCTGCGCAGATTACTATAACATAGGCAAACCTTCGAACAAAGCCAACTTGCCACTCTAAAAATTTCAATCATTCAATTAAATTTAAACGAACTTTCCCACGGTTACTTTTCACCCAGAAAATATTTGGTACCATGCGTTGGTCAGGAATGTGATTACTTCTGCAAACAAACCAACGCTAGTGCTTGGCCGAAGTAATTAACTTTCGTTTGCCGCCGTAAACACCTTTTGTTTATCTCTCGGTTTTCTTTGATAGTGTAAATTATTTTCAAACTGTTCCAAGCTTATCAAAGTGATATTAAATTGGCAAGTACTTGTGTTAGAGCTTTTAGCTATGCTTAGAGTGAATTTCGTTAAAAGAAACATGTCGTGTGATAAGTTATGTTAGGAGTTATGTAATCGTAGGTAATGGCGTCGAACGAGAAACTTTCTTTAGTGATAACGTTAACCGTGTATTTCAAAAGAACTGCGGAAACTTCAGTTTCTGATGTAAACGAACAATGGAATACTTTCATTGAGGTTAACTTATGTAAGCGCAAATATTGTAATTCTTTTGTGCTGCTTGAAGAAAATTGGATCCTGGCGTTCATTCTAGTTGGAAGATTCTGTCCATCCACTGCAGTGATTGGTTCCAAACATCCGATTTTGGTATAGCCTTTAAAGGTACTTTTAGTTGAGAGAAAGTTAAACCTTCAGTTCTGAACTCGAAGCGCTTTTCAACTATCAAAGACACCGCAATTTCGGTACCTTAAGTTTCGCGAACTTGAAAAGAATGCTCCGTTTGGCCAATCAAAGCGCAGTATGGATGTAATGCGAGCGTAAGTGAATTACTGTGTTGACTGCCGGCAACGACTGAGAAAGATGTCAAAAATAAAGAAGACAACTGATTGAACTAATCTTACCCACTAACTATAGCCTGTTCCTGGCGTTCGGAGCTGGGAAGCTCGAAGAACGGTGAGTGAAAAAAAAAAAAATGGCGCGAAGTTTGGCGCAAGAGAGCGTTCGGTGCTCCCGAACTATAACTGAACGCCTAAAACAGGCTTTACGAACTACAGTTGCAGTACATTAACCAAACTTGTCCACCAGTGCGAATAGCCCCTTACCCTTTGAGAATAATTTCTTCAAATACAAAAAGTCCACCTGGAAATGAATGGATAATTTTCACATGGTTAAAGAACCCCGTCGGAACATCACATGACATGAAACATGTGAAACATGACGTGAAAAGGGAAATTCACATACGAAGCTGAAAGGTCCGAATTTTATTTAGGAAGTAGAAAATGGCGCGGGTGTTAATTTAACCTGATACAATCGAGATGGACAGAAGGTTTGGGAGAATTCGAAAATTTATCCAAATTCGAGCCGCTGGCTTGTCAAGCCCCCAATCTCTTTCTTCCGCGTGCCCTTTATAGGGGTTAAACCCAGGCGCGAGAAGAGAGAGTCGCGCCTAGGTTCAACCCCGATAAAGGGCGCGCGGAAGAGAGAGAGTTCAGGGAGTTGCCGCTGGCTGGTGTTTACATAGGTGGGTACTCACCGCGAATTCTCTCAACTTTTTTAGTTGAGTGTTTTGAACAGGTTATACAATCGATAGAGCCAACGAAATACTGAAAATGCATTTTAACTGTGTTTACAAAGCATCGTGTAAAATGACGTTACAACCACTGAGCGCGGCCTAATACATGATCCAAATTTAGAACTGGTCTGCGGTCCGATATTGGTCGATATTGCAATACAAAGACGTCTTAAGTCGGCGCGGCGAGGAAAGGGAGAAAAGGAGGCACCGTCCTTAAATAGGTTTGATTTCCATTATTTTACGTCGATGTCTACCAGACAACTTTGTTTTAACAAAACATTTCATTCAAATTAAATACAAAAAAAAAAAAAAAAAAATTTTCTCGTTTTTTTTGTTGTCAATTTAAAATTAAAGACTTCACCAGTATTTTTCCAATACTGAGAGGTCGATCCCACGTCCAGTAATAAGCAATATCAAAGCGAGCAAAAAAGCACCAGTTCACAACACGTATCCGCTTTAGCTTAATTAGAAAATAAAATTAAAGCACAAAATGAACGCGCCGGTAGAGGAAAGAAGAAAGACAATAAACATTAAAATGAAGTCTTACTGCCAACTGCGACAGAATTAAACCAGAGATTGTTTAACAGTTCAAGAGTATTGCTAAAAACAGAAGCAAATACACTTTCGGCCGTGTTGTTTACAACAGAAGCAAATACTAATTCCGGGTGCCTTGTTGTTTACGTTAAGAACTGAATGAAATACCACTTCCGGCCGTGACTTTGTTCACGCAGGTGCCAAGAATGACAAGAAGAACGTGCTAATTTGCAGGCCTGGATTTTAGAACAGCAAACATCGTGTTTCGTATTACAAAGTAACAATGTAGCATTTCACTTGGCATATTTATATAAAAGCGAAGACTTCTTAAAATGTTGGCCGAAGAAAAACAACATTTTGGATCTTTTCACAACATTGGCAGCTTGCCCCATTTGCGAACTGTCACGCGATTGAGTCACGGCCCACGTCACGCGATAACGTTGTGTGACATGACAATTTGTGCTGTTATATTCTTGATTGAAGCGAAGACTGCATCTTGTAAGAGATAATTAAAACCTTTAATCCTTTTTTCCCTTGTGAATGGTCCTATGGTTCTCTCGTCCGTATCTTTTCGTCGTAAATGATAAGGCTTTATTTTCTTCGTGCGGAAAATTGCTCAATACCTGCGAGGGACTAGCACTAGTCTCGTGGCACTACTTACGCAAAAGAAGCTCTGTGATTTCACGCAGACTTCGTAAGGCGAAGAAGTAGTCTAGAGGTGCAGGCCGTTCAACTTGCAAGACAACATGCTCTCACGAGTTGTTTACACGTCTGTTCTTCGCTCCAGAAGTCGACTTTCTCCTCTGCTTAGCTCTGTCCGCAGACTCTCGAGCTCAAACGTCATTGATAGCGACGACTATCCTTGCAAGCCGTTGAACTACATAAGTGGCCATCGAATAAATCCAGTCAGTGAAGAAGATGAAAGCGATATCTTTGTTCTAGAACCAGCCACCGGTAAAATTATTTGTCACACACAAGGTTCAGGTAAACCGGAAGTGGATCGTGCAGTAGCATCAGCGAAGGAAGCTTTCAGCTCGTGGTCTAAGATGTCCGGAATGGAAAGAGGGAAGATCCTACGCGAGGCTGCCAAGATTATCAGGAGTAGAGTGAATGAGATAGCTACAGTGGAGGTTATGGACACCGGTAAGATTAGCATATCAGCTCCTAGAAGGAATTATATATGTGAAATATTAATAATTATGAGCTTGGCTTGATCTGAGGCACATGTACCCCTGTATGTTGATCAAATCGAAACAGCACCCCCCCCCCCCCCCCTACCCGGGCATTTATTTCATTATAAGTTTGAGAATTGGTTATACAATTTCCCATCTCCTGGGCAGAAACAGTGTTCAAATACTCCACACAAACTCCCCATATCTCCTTGTAGTCTCAAAAAAAAAAAAAAAAAAAAAACATACTTTGTCATTACAGTCAACTCTCTCTAAGACAGACACCTTCAGGACCGACCCCAACAGTCCGTCTTAGAGAGGTGTCCGCCTAATAGAGAGTCGAGATAATGTGACACCAGTGTATTTCTGAGATAATAAAGATGATTGGCTATGCAAAGTGAATGAATGTCTGTTTAAAGTCGCTAACCCCCACCCACCCACCACAGACATAGAATACAACAACACTCCTACACTTCATGCTAAAATTTTGAGTTAAATGCTGAGAGCTATGCACCACTCTCGCTTAAAAGGTTTTACTTTTACTGCCTTTATTAGGGAAGCCGTTTCACGAAGCTGTGTGGGACATTGAAGGCTGTGCTGACACCACTGATTACTATGCTGGTCTTGCACCCACCATCAGTGGAAAGCACATCCAGCTTCCAAACGGATCTTTTTCATACACAAGAAGAGAACCTTTGGGAGTGGTAGCAGGTTGGTGAGAAATGCATAATAACTTTAAGGAAGATTACTTATTGGCCAAATTACATACCCTTCGGTAATTTCTTGACATTCTCTGTCTTTGCTATTCTTTGAACGCACAATTTTGGAATTAAAATATTAAAAATATCTTTGTTTACTGCTATAAATTTCGCTGAAATCTCAGCCTCATCAGGCATGTTCCGCCATCTTGGATTCAAGATGGCGGAACATGCCTGACGAGGCTGAGATTTCAGCAAAATTTATAGCAGTAAACAAAGATATTTTTAATATTTTAACTCCAAAATCGTGCGTTCAAAGAATAGCAAAGACAGAGAATGTCAAGAAATTACCGAAGTTTATCTAATTCTTTTATCGCTTCAACGAAAGAACTTTCTGAAGCAAATTACATACCGTAAATGATCTAATTAACGCCCGGGCGTCTATTAAATTTTGGGGGTCCTAGGGGAGGTGTTAAATAGATATGAGCCGTTTATTAGAGAGAGGCGTTTATTTCAATTTAACAGTAACAAAGTCAACAAAACAAATAGCACGCGTAGTTTGTAAGTGGAGTAAGATACAAAACAGAGCTTTTGTATTCTGTGCAATATTTTTGTATTCTATTCTGCGCTAATACAAAACCTAGAGGTGTCGTTTCAAAGTTCGATATCGACGTTGTCATCGTCATCAGGGTCGACCACGTTAACGTAGTTGGTCTCTTTGATGTAGGAGTCAAGCAAGAAACTAACTACATTGCGTGATTTTATTCTACGGGGCATTTCCTTGGTTTTTGAGGTGATTCTTCGAGGGGGGTGTCTATTAGACAGGGGCGTTTATAAGAGGGAGGCGTCTAATACAAACTTAACACTTCAGGGGAGGCGTTTACTAGATACGAGGCGTTTATTTGAAAGTGGGCGTTTATTAGATCATTTACGGTATGTATGTTTTACAAACATTTCTATTGTAGGAATTGGTGCATGGAACTACCCATTTCAAGTCTGCATCTTCAAGTCTACACCTGCACTAGCTTGCGGGAACACCATTGTGTACAAGCCGTCACCCCACACACCCCAGACCGCTGTTATCATTGCCGAGATTTTCACTGAGGCAGGGCTCCCTGATGGGGCTTTGAATATTGTTCAAGGTGCGGGAGTGACTGGTCACCTGCTAACAACACATCCCGATGTCGCCAAGGTTTCCTTTACTGGATCTGTACCCACTGGACAAAAGGTAAACCTATTTAATGCCATGTACAACTGATTGCAGTAAATTTGTTTAACTTCATGTTGTGTCACATACAGCTGTATATTAAGGCATTGTCTGCTGTTTGTAGTTGATAAGCAGCATATTCAGACAGAAATGCTGGGCTGGGGGTGGGGTGGGGGGGGGAGGGGTTTGAAACCTGTGATATTGACTAATTTCCTATCCAGGCTTAAACTGACTTTTTAAAAAGGTATTAGAAACTTGAGCATGAGGACCAAACAGATAACAGCATGTCTGCCCTTTGCTGGAACTTGTACGGGTGACCCTATTCAGTGCAGGGCTGCAAATAATTTTTTTCCTACTAAGACACCATCTTGGTTGGACAAAACAAAATTGTGGTTGGACAGCACCAAAAACAAAAGGTTGAATTCGTTGTTGCCGTAAAATGATTTACGATCAAAAAATTGTCCAGACATCATGTCCGACCACACTTGGGATTTTGTCGGACATGAGCAAATTTTGGTCGGCCAATGTCCGATGACCGACTGTTATTTGCAGCCCTGCAGTGGAATGGCAGAATGATGGAATTTCACTTGTTTGCCTTCAGTTAGCTTCACCCTGATTTGCTTATGGTTAGCTCCACCCCAGTAAGCTTTTACTCTGGTTTGCTTGCAGTCAGCTTTTATTTGTTAGCTAGGGCATTACATATAGTACTATGGCCGTTCCGCCATTCTGCCGAAACAGGGTCACCCATTTGTACAGCAAGCATGTATGTTTTCCCCACAAAGGGATCTCGATAACCATGACTTATATGTTCAGGTTTATATTATCCTTGCATACATTGTAATAATTTTACAATCCCTTTGTACTAAGGGGCACAATTGAATTTAGAAAACATGTAGCCAAAGACTGACCATAAAGCATGTTTTTTAATTTTGTGCAAATTCATGATGATTTAATAAATATAATAGAAATGATGATTATTATTATTATTATTATGATTTAACCGTTTTTAACCACAACAGTGCCGTAGCATCGAGTTTTCCCCGCCCCCTAGAAGCTCACACCTTTGGTGCTCGTGATGTGCCCCCCCAGTACATTTAATCCTGCTACTACAGCGCTGCACAATGATTATTATTATTTTTTTTTTATAATATCTTCCTCTTTACAGATCATGGCAGACGCATCAGCTGGTGTAAAACATGTCACTCTTGAGTTGGGAGGGAAGTCTCCTCTTCTTGTGTTTGCTGATGCTGACCTGGAAAACGCTGTTAAGGGGGCCATGGTGGCTAACTTTCTTACACAGGGAGAGGTATGGGTCTGCTGGTATGATGTATTTTTAAATTAGTTTTGTGCATAGTGGTGTTTTTTGTTTTTGTTTTTTAATTTTTTCCTTTATTGATATTTACACACTTAACATTACATAGGTGATTGGAATAAAAAAAAGTAACAAGTGTTAATTTACAATTAAGTAACAGATGATAATAATTTCCATATAGCAAGTTTACATCAATAGTTTGGACTTTTAATAATCGAAATTAAAACAAGCAACAAAAGAAATAAGCAACAACAGCAACAATTAAACACACGGGAAAAGAAAAAAAGAAAGAAAAAAGCGAATCTAGAACTAAATCCTTACTTATTATCTGGGGAATATTCCACTTCTTTTCAAAATATCTTTTCTTATTAATTTTCTTAATTATTTTATTAACACCACTACTGCATAGTGGTGTTAATAATTGCGTTATATCAACTTCCAAATTAGTTGAGTTAGTAACATTGTACTGTATATGTATGTTGTTTTAAGGGCTAGGGCCGTTTTTTTTTTTATTTTTTTAAGTTTTCCCTTGTGATTTTATGCATGCCTTATTTGTCACCAAAATAATATTGGAGTGCAAGCAGCATATTACATATAAGCCTCCTATGCAGATGTTCTTTTGGCTCGTCTCGCAATCTCAATTGACAGAAAAATTGCGTGGCGAGCCAAAAGAATGTCTGTGTAGGAGGATACATACATGCCTACATACATACCGGTATGTGCCATTTTGAAAAAAGGTTGTCTTGCAGAAGCAGAAAAGCACAGTTTCAAAATTTTAAAGCCTAATTTTCTGACTTGTATTCCTATCAGTTATACCATTATTTAGCAGTGACTTTTTTCACTCAAGTCAAGAATCCTCTCAAAACGTCCTGGGCTCTTCTAGGAACAATTTCTACTACTGTGAGGTAAATGACATGCACCAGTCTCTCCATAACTGTGTTTGTTTCCTCATTCATAATAGGTGTGTTCCAATGGAACTAGGGTATTTGTGGAAAAGAGCATCTTGGATGAATTCCTAAGCAAGGTGGTGGAGCGCACTAAGAACATCAGAGTAGGCGATCCTATGAGCCCAGATACTCAGATGGGGGCCCTGATCTCTAAGGAACATCTTGACAAAGTGCTTGGATATGTGGACACGGCAAAAAAAGAGGTTAGATGGTAGCCATCCTTGTTTCTATTCAACCTTTTTGACAAAATGAAATCATCAATATTTACTGAATGACAACTACAGTTAGTAGACTCCCGGTAATTCAAACTCTGAAGGGAAATGAAAAACAGTTTGAGTTAGCCGGCGGGGTTTCAAGTTATCGCGGTCGATTCAATATTCAACTTGCCAAGTTAATAATTGATAGTTAACTGATTTTTCAGCACTACAGTATACAGTACAGTGCAAATTAAACTTACTGTAGCTCGTCAGAAACTGTAATGTGATTATGCATTGTGATAATACAGTTCTGTGAATTATGTACATGTGTATATTATGTACATGTATTACTCCCATAAGATCGGGAAATAATGGCCAAATACCTGATTTGTTCATTGGACTAATTCAAATCAAGTTGCTGAAGGCTTCCATGGTAAGTTGCAAGAACTAGTTTTCGAGTTATAGGGGTAAATTTAAGTTTGATAAAAAGAAATGAAATTTAGTTCAAGTTAGCGGGGAATTCGAGTTATCCTAGTTCGAGTAAAAATGACTAAAAAGTGGGGTGAAATCCAAGAGAAAAGGGACTTATTTCGAGTAACGGTAAGTGGAGGTGTCCCAGTTATCCGAATTCAATGAACTTTTGGTTCTACTGTATTTTGGTAACCATGTAACATTGTGTTTAAAAATTCTGTTTTGACTTTAAATTCATTTACACAGTCTTAACAAAGTGGTGATAAAAAATATTTTCTTTAGGGTGCAACAATTCTCTGTGGGGGTGAACGTTTAAAACTGGATGACCCCAGACTGACTAATGGCTTCTACATGTCACCCTGTGTAATGACGGACTGCTCAGATGACATGACAGTTGTCAAGGAGGAGGTGTTTGGTCCCGTCATGACAGTGTTGCCATTTGACACCGAAGAGGAAGCCGTTGAGAGAGCCAATGACACTCATTTTGGATTGGCTGCTGGAGTGTTCACAAAGTAAGTGAGCGTTTTGAAATATTTATTTCATGCATTAAGTGTTTCCACTGTCTTGTCTCTTAGATGGGACTGCTAGCTGCCATCTTCAGGAAATAAACTTACACCACTACCGGTAGTCGTCTAAGTGCAACAGAAAGTAACTACAATTTACTTTCTTTTAATTTCGGCCCCTATTCGTCTTTTGTCTTACAATTTTCTGACAAAAAGCTAAGGCTACATTGGTGGCAGGGCCATAACCAGACCTTTGCCAAAGACGAAGCTAGATCTTGCCAGTGGGTTCTGGGGGCATGCCCTTCAGAAAACATTTTTAGAATTAAAAATCTAGAAGCTATGAATCTCTTTCAGAGACATTTCTCCTGACGGGTATTTCTCGAGAAAAATCAATCTTGTACAACGAGGGTTTTTTTTTTTTTACAACAAAACATTACCCCCCCCGTCCCCCTATTGCCTCTTATTCGTTATGGCTCTGGGTAGGGTCAATTGTTGGGAAGATGTGTCGTCCAGTTTTTCAAATCTTGACTCATTTTCCACCCAAAATACCTCAATTGCATATTTGCAGTGGCAAATGGTGCTTTATCTCATCGAATGATATATTTTGTGGCTCGTTAAAATAATTTATACCCAATTTCATACCAAAAAGAGCTCTTAAAACACTAACTTTGGTGCAGCATCCCCCTTCCCCTTTCCCCACAGCTCCCTACATCCTGCACCATCCATGTTTCCCCTGCTCTTTTCAACACTAAACGCGTTGACTATTTGCAGAGACCTCAATCGCGCCCATCGAGTTATCGCCAATCTCCAAGCCGGGTCGTGCTGGATCAATAATTACAACTTAGTACCACCCGAGGTTCCATTTGGTGGCTATAAGATGTCTGGCGTGGGACGTGAGCTGGGCGAGGATTCCATCGACTACTACACACAAGTCAAAGCAGTTTATGTGGAGATGGGAGACGTTGAGTCACCGTTTTAAATGAATTTGCCAGCGTCAGTAGTTTGAGAAACAGAATAGTTTGAAAGTTGGACAGATTGCCAGCCTAGTGAGGATAGATAAACAAGGTGAGCGTACAAATTCCATTTTTACGAAAAATAACAATTTAAAAATTAAAATAGGTAAATGAATAATTTAAACAACAATCAGCGCGTGAAAGTACTGCCCGACAGCTTTCATTGGAATGGCCACACAGTAGAGTTTCGTCCACAAGTTAGCGTAAATGTTAGTACCAACTTTTGTAGCTGGTAAGCACAAGGTACTGCGCAATAGCTTTTATTTCAATTCGTTTTCAAACTTTGAAGAGAAGTTAAACCACGTTATACGGCATAATAAACAGCACTGAATGAAAGTACTAACAATTACCTTTCATTTGAATAGTCATATCAGCAAGTTTTTAAAGGAAAAAAAATAATTCAAAAGTCAAGGAGTGAAAGTTGTTCGCAAGATCCAATCACGAAATAAACCTTTTTCCAGCCATTTGTTCTTCTTTGAGTTCGTGCTATCCGCCCTCTATGCCTTGTTAGCAGGTGTAAAAAAAACAAATAATTTTACTTGGAGCAAGGCGTGGAGGGCAGATTAACATGAATATAAAAGGATAACAAATGGCTGATTCGAATGTTATGACGTCAGCTGGCCAAATGAAGCTTTACCCCCCCCCCCCCCCCCCACCCCCCCCCCCAATTTTTTTAATTTAACCTTATTTTTTTTTCCCCTTACCCCCTTACCCCCCCCTTTCCCCCCAAAACCCCTACAATGTATACCAGGGCTTACCGGAATTCTACGGTATGTCACGTGCCTCTAATCTGAAAGGGGCTGACATTGCGTGCTTAGTTGATTCTCTGGGGTGCTTACCATTTAACCAAAACTCTCGAAAATTTCGTTTGGAAGCAAATGGAACAGTAATTTTCCGGACAATCCTTTCGGAAATCGAGAAGTACTTTTTAAGGTAGTCCTTTCATTACGTTGGTACGAACTGTCGGGAAATTCTATACCATTTGACCATTTTTCCTGTGTCCAGTCTCCTATTAAGGGAATACAATAACCAGAGACTAAATTATAAATGGTAAGCGTCATCTCTTTTGGTCGGTTTGCTGTTTTTGGAAGAACACCATTATTCAACAGTCATTCCAACCGTTCTGTTCCATCAAGTGGTAGACACCTGACTCCAGATTTCCCATCTTAATTCGGCCGTTGCAAAATGAAATCTGTACGCTTGACTGAAGTAGAATCAGCGTAGCCCATTTTAATGAAGTAGTCCAGTCCCTAATGGAGGGTCCCTCTTAGCACTATTAGGCCGCCCCCCTTGTCTTCTCCGATAACCGTCGTCCGACTGACCCAAATTGGGGTTTTCCAAAAAAAAAAATTGTTATATTAGTAAAATCAAAGACTTGCTATTCAAGCGGTTGCTGGAAAGTTGTGGATGTTCGCAGATCGCAAAATAGTGTTAGTGGTTCATCTGTTTTCGCTTTTCTTGGCTGAGTTTAACTACTACATCGATCTTTTTTTCTTCCTATGTTGATTTTGTGACCACGTTTCGTTGTTTCCAGGCTCTTAGTTCCAGCGTGCTCCTGATTTTATGTAAGTTTTTAAGGAAACGCATTCGACGGTAAACGGAGAAAACAGAGGGGACGGCCTAAGCCCAACAATGCCAAAGAACAGTGATCATAAGAGGAAACTCGGTATTGTCTCTACATTTCTTCTGACTGGGTGTTGATATACTAAGATGGGTGAGGACATTAGGAAGAATTTATTGTGGCGTAAATGTAGTACTCTAATGGAAAAATATATATACCTTGTGGGCTTTGTCACGGTTAATCCTTCTCACAGCCGTGTTGGTGCATAGACAACTGGTAATTCGCTGTGATTGCAAACTTTGCTATTTATAGATCTAGTAAATAATATACATACAAATTTTTAGTAAGATATTGGATAAGGAAATTATAATCTCGAGCTTTATTTTTATTATTGATTTAGCTGTTAGCGTCCTTTGGACATAATTTTCTTCCAGCTATGTAGCTTTTTACACTTTTTTCAAAGTGGAAGATAATGATTCTACCGTGGGCTTAATTGTAATTTACAAATTTATTAAGCTGGTGCCACATGGTATTAAAATGACTTGATTTTTACAACAGTGAATTTTTCAGAGCACTTATCTGTGTTATTCTTTTTTTAATAAGAACAAGACCAGAAGGGTCAGTATTCAAACCCCTTATTTTCAACGGCCAAATCAGAAAAACTTAGTTTCTCCAAATTCTCTTGTTGTTGTCCATTCCTGATTTCGTCAAAATTTGTCACTTTGAGAACGATTGCTGGACTCTCCAGGGTGGAGTTAGGGCCAGACTTGGGTTCGCCTGGAACATTTTCACTGATTAATCCAGCGAATAAAAAGTAGCCCAGTCCCGCGCCAAGTATAACAGCAATTCCCAGATAAACTTGAAACGTCATCACCACCAACATGAGCAGGTAACCCAGCACCACTTGCACTACGTGCATCACGGTCTGCGTCAAGTGATGGCAGCTGCATATGTTTTGCCTGAAAAAAGATGGACGTGAAAATCAAAAAGTTAGATGAAAAGTTGACTGATTAAACAGATTCTGAAGATAAAGAACCCGGTGATTTTTGCACCTCATCGGCCTCCCCCACCCCCACAGTCTTCTTGCTTTTCAACTTCCCACCCCGGCACGCACTTAAAATTACGCTACGGTGCAACTTTTCGGTAGAGCAACCACACATACAAATATGGAAAGATTCAAGTATTTACGTGTGTGAAGATATTTTACGAAATCGCGTGCCCTCTGTGACAGCTATATCTCATATTTTGGTTTCGCGTTGTTCAATCTTTTAATCCAAAAAAAAATCTACATCGAACTTCTTATTCAACTCAAAGACCTTGTCTCGCAGACAGCTTGACTTTGTTTAAGTCGTCACACAACGCCTCACCCAGTGCTGCGTGACGACACAAATAACGGATGCGAGGAAATTGAGTTAAAGAACGAAAAAAAAACTAGGCATGGTGACTTGATGTTTCGTCAAATTCTCAGAAATATCATGAAAAAAGAAATGTATGACAATCTAAGAGTATTCACATGCCAAGGGGTAAGCTTCAATTTATGTTTGGGGCCGGTAATGAACAAGTTGCCTTACCGACAGCCCTGGCGAGGTCCTATAATGTGCACGGCATCCTTCTCTTGGTCGGTTTGTCTCGACGCTCTGGTGTGCATGTTCATTAGCCTGGCTCTGAAGATTTTTAGGCCTTCATATAATGCAGACAGGAAAAACACTGCAATACACGAACCAACTAACACTGAAATTGGAGAGAAAAAAGCGATTAAATGGCGCATGCCATCTTTTTATCACCTTTTTGGTGGAACAACTCGCGTGTGTGTGTTTTTTTGGCTCATCCTCGGTGTAAAAAAACCTGTGAAACTCAACAGTGACGTGAAACATTGTATCTTTTGCGAACGCGCTCGGTATTCGAACGAGAGCGAGAGGTCTGGAGCCAATGTCAAAACTGTGGGTGAGACTGGGGAGAGACGCTGGCGTGCGAGGCTCGCGAGACGATCAGCGCTTCGCGCCTTCGATAAGCGCTTTTTCCAACGACTTTAGAGAAAAAACGACTGTTTTGCAGTCTGAGCTTCTTCTTTCCATTTGTCGCGTCAGCATCAATCTTTGTAACATCCGAATGATGTGCAAGCATTCCTCCGGGAAATCTCCTATCACAAAATATATGCCCAAAATATATTTACCTTTTGTCGTGGAAATGTCCCAGGGTTCAAACAAAAGGTTGAGATCTGTTCTGAGGTGGAACATCATCTAGAAATAAACACAAAAGTATTGCAATTCAACTCAACAATAAATAGATTGCTATCATAGAACCGTCAGTGGACACTCTTGGTACCTAACGTAGTACTGAGCGAGTATGATGAAGCTTGGAGTACGAGTCGCCCCAGCCTTCTCGCAGGCTCGCTTAGCTCGCCCTCTCTGCTCGTTTTCGTAGCCTTGCCACTCGCGCATGTATAGATCGGAGAACGGTGGTAGAAAATAGGCACATGTTGAACCTTCAGTTAACGTTTCCTGTTCTGCGAGTGTTTATTCATCTTTCTAACGGCTTAGGTTAAGAATAAGAAGATGAGAGTGCTGAATTAACGCGTTTTGTTTTTTGTGACAAAAGCGTCCGGCACTTACAGAATCTTTCAAAGTGGGAATTAAGGCGGGGGTAAATATGAATCTGAGTGAAATTTAAGGGGGTTAAAAGAAAGGAAAGGAGAAAGAAAATTGTTTTTGAAACAAGCTTGACCCCCACGCAAGAGCACTCCTGGTTGTCAGGGGGACTAACTGGTGTCCGTCTGCCAATTTTAAACTTCAAATTCTAAAGTAAGCACTTGTACATACACATATATACACGTATATAGTGTAAACCTGAGGCACATAATATAATTATGTTTATTAGTGAACTGGACTCACTACGCTCAGGTATGTGCACTTTCAAATTCTAATTTTAAAATCACATAAAATCTCCAATATTTCTTATTCCTCTAAAATTTACTAATCCTTTAAGAAAAATTATCTCCTCCCAAAAGTCACCCAAAAATTCACAAAACACCGCAAAACATAGATTTGTGAAATGAGCAGAGAGTTTTTGGATTGCTTGAAACGCCAACGAGATATTCGCATTAAACCCACAATGGTGGAAAAACGGCTATCACGTGAACTGCCAGTTTTGTTTGACGAACTGTTGATCTCGAGACCTTAAGTACAAACATCAAAGGCTTGTAAAAATGAACTGATTCGTCAACTTAAGCTTTCCAACTAGCAGATATATTTCTTCTTTTAAATTCAAAATCATCGTGTTTGCATTGACAATTGTCTTTTTGTGGCTAAAACTGGCAATTGATCGTGTCAGCTTATCGGCTTTTAGTGGAAATCAGAAAACACTGGAGCAATGCAAAGTTTGTATAGTTCTGTTATACACACGAGATGTTTGAAAAATTACATTTTTGTTTACTGAACGAAAGGCCAACTGAAAAGATGCTTGCTCATTTGCGGTTTACCAATATCAGTTTAATTAAAAAAGAAAATCCGGAGTACGTCATACCGTACAACAAGGGCATGATGATGATAATTTCTTTAGGTTTAAAATAGTTCAAGTCAAATAAGAAAAAAAAACCGGCAAACAAAACAACACGCAATGTAAAAAGTCGCAAAAACGTTAAATTTTATCTCCTTTTACTGAGTTCGTCCAAAAAATTGAGATCACGGAAAGTGTACTGCAGGATACTGCAGGACTCTATAAACAAAAACGGATAATATCTTTCTAAAACTGATCTTGCAGCAAGTTCTATATACTGAAACAGCTTAATCGGCCAGCCTTCAGCGCAAAAGCTCTTACTGAATTGTTAAAAAGTAAAATATGAAAAATCAGAACACTGCTTTATAGTGAGACACACTATTCCTTAAGAGTCAAGAGAAAAAATATACAAATAGCAAACAACAAGACAATGCCGAATATTTGAGTAGTTTATGAGTCCTTCTAATGGCCCAACACACGCGAAACGAATCGAGGGACCTAAATACAGAGACCATTCACCAGACAATTCAACACGATTCAGCCCTTCACTAGGTCCATTTTCTCACTGTGTCGAAAGTTTCGGATTTATGCTAGTCTGTAAGAAGAAATAGTTTATCTTTGGTCTTATGTGGTTTGTGTTTCACTTGACTAACTTCAGGAAACGATACCACAGTGAAGAATAAGAAGCTACAAGTATCGTAACTTTTTTTTTTTTACTTCTCAGGATTTATTTACTGCAAATTCTGTCAACTTGGCAGGAAAAAATTATTATTCAAATCACTTGTTCGATCTGTTCGCAATCTCAAAATAGGCGAATAGCTTTTAAAAATAAGAAAGCTGAGTTATTTTCTCTGGGAACAAAAACTGTATGACGTCATGTATTAAAACCCGGTCAGATATTGCACACTGTTTTTCAGCGGTCTTGACCACAAATACAAAGTCATTGCCCACAAATGAGTTCTGTTTAGATTGTAGTTATATTATGTTGTTTCGGTATCATGCAATGACGTTTGTTTGTGATATTTTCCCAACAAACAAACAATAAGATACAATTTGAATTGGAACACTTTCAAAATTGCAATATCATCATTCACTAAAAGTTAATTTTTTTTTCGTGCGTGTGTGTATAGTTTGCCAAACGTGTTTTTTTTAATCTTTGTGTTTAATGGCTGACTGATGTCTCTTAATTTATATCTAATCCTGTGCACTCTTTGTTGTCGTAACAAAGCACATTTTGTCTAAAAACACTAATTGCTCACTTAACCACCAGTGGATTACGTCTACATCACGAAACACATTATCATATATTGGATTTGAAATTGAACTCCATACAGTTTCAAGACATTTCAAAGCTAGTTTTTTTCCTGTCCTATTTGATTGTGATTCTGTATGACTTCCAAAATGATCACATACGATTATAAATTATTCTTGAACGTTGCGCACTGGAGATATTAGACATTTTAGACTGGGTGCTAACTTCTTCGATAGAAACTCCACAAATTACCGTGGCTGTGGTTGATGGTGAAAAAGGCCGCGTTATCCAATTTATTATACAAACTGAACAATCATTCATTACAATTGAAGCACGACCGTTAAATAAACATATCGGCTGCTACGTACATCATACGTGCACCGAGCAAAAGTTTTGAAACATTCGGAATAAGCATATTGTAATTTGACAATATTGTTGTTGACATCCTATTTCGCTGAGAGCAATTTTGGCCGCTTTTTTTTATGAGTATTTGAGACGTGTCTGATTCAATGTGTGGTTAGTTGCAAATTATAAAGGCTTTTAGTGTGTACGTAAACCATGCATGAAGGATTCACGTCTTTCATTTAAAACTCCAGGCTTTTGGGTCCGAACCCTGAGTCGACCTGAGGAAATTGGAGGCACTGAGTAGCTTTGGTGTTCTCTTTGCTGAAGCGTTCGTCGGAGTTTCAGTCAAATGTTCATTAAAGCTTCAGTTTACAAGTACTTTTGAACTTGTTCAAATGTTTAAATGTGATTACGAAAACAATCCTATCCAGCAAACAAATGAATCTACAACGGCAGCTGACGTTCCGATTCTCCGGAATTCAGAAAATAACGAGACAGGTTTCTTAGTTTAAGACTCGGTAATCTTGTTTTGCAGGAATTTTTGCCGTCGTCTCGGTTTTGCCCACGAACCGGAAGAACTGTTTATTTTGGTTCTTTACAAAGTACTGTAGAACAATCTCACAAATGACCACCTCCTACGCAGGCGTTCTTTGGGCTCGTCACGCGTTTCTCCCAAAGAACGTCCGCGTAGGAAGCTAACAAATGACATACTGATTCATTTTACATTTTCAATGAATCATCTACCCTATTGATTCCAGACATGTCACCATTTGCCAGCTAGACCCGCATGTACGGGGTTAATTTGCGCCATTTAAGAGAAATATTAGCAGTTGACAGCTCAGCTTACCGCATGCCCTGCAGTTTCACCATGCCCGCCCTGATGAGCGCTGCCGCCGTGATGTCCCATCATAGAGTGGTTCATCTTGGCTGTAGATGCGTGCATTGACATCGTTGAATTGTCGTCCATTCCTCCATGATGTGAATGACCTCCATGTGACATCTTATAAACCGCGCAGTTTTCTAGAGCTTTAACTTGATTAGTCTCCACGGGTAGATGGTCTGGACTGAAGAGCAGCTTGTGTGTGAATGCTTTGCAAGACAGTCTGAAATTATATAACAACCATGCATAGCTCGGTTTTATTGGACTAGACTCCCTTTTCATTTCCACGCGTCTCATTGGTCTATTCTAGCGGTTGAAACAATGCGCTAAAGATGTTCTTCCGGCTTGCTCGCCAAACAAAGACGTACCACCCCGGAGTTTCTATAAATGAGTTCCTCTCTCGCTTTTACGCAATATAAAATAAATACATGCGTGGCGGGGGTAAAAGGCTTGCTTACGTCAATCCACAGCTAGTGAATCCACATTGGATTCTTTTCTTAAAAAAAAATCGTGCAAAAGTTTTTTACTTTACCTTGATCAGAGTCCCTACTATGTTACGTTTTCCGTGTCAAAACCGACGAACTTTAACTAAATCATTTAGAATCTTTGAGATTATAGTATTAACTATGACAACTATGTGGCCGCAAATAGAGGTATTCCTGCTCAGCGAAAAAAGGTACTGTAGTTCTATTTGTTTAAAAAATTCCGGCTGTCCGCAAAACGAGTTTTAAACTCAAAATAAACAAAGGATCCGGGAGTCTTGTGATAACTGACCAGATTGTAAAGGACATAACAGATCAAGTTCAAGGATAAATTTGTTTGAATGAAATGTTGTGATTGGAAGCTTCGGTGACCGCCATTTTTAAAAGAAAAGCAAACGTGACGCAATATAGGGTGTTTTGTGTGGGATATCAAATGATTCTCTTTCGTTTACAATTACTGTAACGTCATACTTTTGGAAAAAAGAGCGGCGAAGCCACGAGTGAAATTAAATAGGAGCCGTGACTAGCAGCCGCGACACGCGAGCGCAGAAGCCGCTTCCACGAGCATGTTGTACAGAAGGGAGGGGGGGGGGGGGGAGTTTACTTTCGCTACTTTTTAAACTATTTGGTGCTGACTGATATGGGTGCGAAAAACTTAGCTGACGGTTAAATGTTGTGGGTTTATAAAAATTAAAACAGTACTGGTCCATAAACAACTTGTTCTTCCAGAAATAATTTATTATTGGGTGTGACTGTGTCGATACGCTTTACATTAATATTCTTGCTCTGGTTGCCGTTTGTCACGTGATGTCTATACCGGTCGTATTACGTCACAACTTGCCGAGACTGCTTCGCCTGCAAGAAAAAAGCATGAAGTTTATTTGATTTTATCATCATCATCATCATCATCATCCTTTATTTTGCACGATAAAATATTAAAGCACAATGCTCGTGTACTATATATAATAAAAATTGAAATACAGGGAAAAAAATCAAGTTTTGACAGTGGGACCTGAGGGATTAAGGGAAATGGTCAAAACTGTTGTACTCAGACAGGACCCACCGCTCTTCATGTACCCCCCCCCCCCCCATTCCCCATCTTAAAAGATGGTGTCTTGTTTGTATAGCCCCCACTCTATCAGTAGTAGAAACTAAGAAAAAGATTCACAACTCCTTGTGCCATTTCTCCAGCAATGCAAGCTTCATGCACACCGAATATGAAAGACTCAACTCAATTTTGAGGCCAATAACTTTTGTCTATTTGGCTAATCAGACAGGTGGTATCTTGCATAGCCCCCCCCCCCCCTACCCCTACACAAGGTGGGTCCATATCGAGTACACTTGTTATGACCACGTCCCTGATACGATGTTCTTTTTGCCTTGGATATGATAAACTATAACCTCACCTTTAACTTCATTTGAAGAGCCCAAACAGTGGGTAGATAAGTGAAATAACCACTGCTGTACAGCACAACAGATTATCAAGAATACCACACAACAGCAAAACACTGATGGGAGAGCCAAATCCTGTTAAAAAAAAAAAAAGAATCGTACATCTGAAACCTAGATACAGGTATACCATCACCATGCTTTTATAAGCTTTTCCATTTAATTTTTGGTATGTGAGGCGCCAAAGGTTTTCGAGGCGTTTTGATCTGAAATCTGAAATAGGGCAATTTTGACCATTTTAGTCTGTAGTAGGGTATGGTTTGTGCACTCTGGTCAACAATTAGATATATCATTTTTGGACGAAACTATTTTTATTATTAGAGAGATTAAGCATGACGTTTATTTTTCCCGCGAACGGCAAAAATTCAACTTCTGCCGTCTGCCGTTCGTACGCGGAAATGAATAGTTTTGCGTTTGTCGTGAATGTGGGATTTTTCCCGTTTTTGTAAGGGATTAATTTTAGAATACGATAAAAAAAAGGTAACAAAATAAAAGGCAAGCTCGCGTTTGCCGTATAACGTCACGTTAATCTCTCTTTTGTCTTGAAAAGTGCGATTTAAGAACTATCGGGAGTTTGTCGCCCTTAACAAATGTTCATGCAAACCGAAGCAATCGGTTGGTAGGGTCTGGTCTTAAACAGGATATCAACTTTTGGATAAAAGGGGTAGGGAAAATCGCATATTTCAAACTGAGTAGGGTAGGGCAGTCAAAAAGCTTGCAGCAAACACCTACCAAAGTTTTTTGGGTAGTACCACCTCCCCGGGAATAAGCCCTCAGTTTTGAACAGAGAGGTCGCTTGCACCTATTCAGAGCTGAGGAATATGACACCTATCAGTCGTCGTGAAGAGACTGAGAGGGTTGGGCTGTGGTGAAAGGAATACTTAAGATACCTTTGTTGTTGTTGTTACAGCTTAAACTAATCAAAATACAAAAATTCCTAGAAAATTTTTCAAAACAATACTAACTGTTAACCATGCATGTAATAATAATGATAATAATAATAATAATATTATTATTTATAATAATAATAATAATAATAATAATAATAATAATAATAATAATAATAAGTATCAGTATGTATGTACAAACCTGAACTAAAAGAATGATGACAATAAGATTCAAAGGAACACGAAATATGTTCATGACGGTGGCACGAGCTGAAAATTAAAGCAAAGAAGGTTTGAAAATAATAATATTAGTCTTGGGCCATAGCTTTCTGCTGTGATAAATTGAGGATGAGGAAAAAAAAAAGAATTACCGTTATAGCATAAAAAATGTTGGTGGTTCACCAAAATGTTGGTGGTTTACTTACTCGATTCTGGCACATATTTACTTCTAAGCACTCCCATTGCTGGCCAGAATATTCCTTTAAAAAAGAAAAGTATTCTTTTATTACAACGTTAGTCCACTGCCATATATATTTATTAAAAGTTGTTTTTTAATTAAGGTACTAGCTCTATGCATATCTGTCAACTTTTTATTTCTTAGATATGAAGACCAGACGCCCCAAGAAAAGTCTCACCCAAGAACACAACACAATGTCCCCGGCTAGGGCTCAAACCTGGACTGCTTTATCTGGACTCCAGCACTAACCATGAGGCCACCTCCACCGCGGTCAAACGACAGAAATATGCAGAAAATAAGAAAAGTACTGCAAAGATAAGGTTTTAATTTTCACAGTTCGAAGTTCGATACATAACCGGTATCCGTAGGGTTTACTAAGTTTTTTGGAGCTTTACTAAAAAAGTTCTAAGTGTTTGAAAATAGCGATATGCGGACTTGTCGGCGCCATTCATTTTTGTCAAAGCACCTTTGGTTCGGATGCGAAACATTTAAAAAGTAAAAACACTGGTTTACCTGAGGGAATGGCATTATGCTTTCACTCGGCAACTATTTTTATCTATCCTTGCTCGTAATAACACTTCAATTTGAACAAAAAAACGGCGAAATGGAAAGAAAACCTGCCTGAGACGTTTGACCGCGGTGAAGAGGCCACCGCACCTCCCACACAACATATGTAGCTATACAGGCTGCCTAATGGGGCCAGATATATTACCATTTCTAATAAATTTTTGGCTCATTTTTTTTAATTCAAAATTTTGCCATTCAGGTTTTGGCAGTAGGTTTTGAAAATAATTTTATGATAAGGCTAAATGAAATTACTTGGAGAGAAACTATATTAACTGTTGCCATGCTCAGGCAACAAGTTTAAACCTTGTCCTCCACACCCCACCCCTCTCATATTCTGATTACCTTACGGAAGCTGAGCATCCAAAAGTCAGCATCTTACCTACACAAAATTCAAACACCAAGAATCCTACATAAATAGCGCATTGGTTCTGCATAGGAAGACAGAAAGAAAAACAGCAATTTAATTTATTAAAAAATGTAAAGAAAAAAATCCTAAAAAATGAGCCAACAACTCAGGCAAAGTTACTTATTGTAGCCCGAAGTTTTCAACAAAAATTGGTACTTTAAGAAATGACACAAGTTATACAATCATGCATCTCCCCCATTGTGGTAAACCTTAAGTACATTTCTTTCCTCCCTATTACAGCAAGGCGCCCAAAAGTGTGACCACTTTTAATTTATTCACATTTTTTCGTGCAGATTTAATCCAATCAGAAGTCAACTGCAAGCTATCTATGGCTTTTGATTGGATTAAATCTGCACGAAAGAATGTGAATAAATTAAAAGTGGTCACACTTTTGGGCGCCTTGCTGTAAGTCCCCCTAGCAGCAGATTTTCTAAACATGAATCATACCTTTGGGACAATGATGGGCGTGATTAATGATAGTGCTGCTATACCAAAGATAGGTCTGAAAGAAAAAAGAAACGAACTATCATCTAACAGCATGCATGCATTAAGACATTGTTTGATAATAAAATATCCATAAGGCAGCATATTTCTAGCTTCATACCCAGTAAGAAGAATAAAAAATTTAAGCTTGCAAATGCTTAAACATACCTCATAAATGACTCCACAGAATCCACTTTAGAAAGAAATTTAAAGACGCGTGAACCAAGCATTACAGATACCTAAAAAAATGCATACTCTGTTTGGCTGAAAGCACTTGTGTAAGTTCAGGAGAGTGCCAAGACCTCAACATAAACCTTGTGCGATGTCATCTACTGTCAAACTATTTATTTGTATAATGTATAAAATTATTTGTATAACTGAGGGCAAGTATAGACTGAAAACAGCACAAACTTTATATTTTGTTGTTAGTGGGAAGTAAGACAAAGGAACAAAATTTCATTGAATAATTAAGTCAATGACTAGGGGAAGTTTAAAGAAGGGCAGTTTAGAAGTAGGCACAGTAGACAGGCCTTAACCGTAATGACTTACACCCTCTTGCATTATTCAAGAACACACAGAAGTACTTGATACCTTTATATAATAATATAGGTTCTATAATATTATTTTACCATGAAAGAAGCAAATATCCATCCATGGGGAATATTTTCCTTAACAATTGTTATGCCCATTGGAGGATCTGTAATCCAAACAACACGTTTTCTGCTTTAACTGTAGAATGTTACCAATGAAGCTATTCAAAGTTGCCTTCCTTTGCATATACTGATAAGATGGCGTAGCAAGCAAGCTGTGGGGGGGGGGGGAGCGACTTGGAAATGTTTTTGTGGGAATACTCCCCTGGGATCTAGGAATTCCTACCATGTCTCTGACTTGATTCAAACAGGGGATGTTTTTGGGTGTTAAAAACAAACTAAAGTGCCTTGGCACGGCCTTGGTGTTGCATGTATTTAAGGTATGATGAATAATCAAACTCGAGCGTTATTGCCCTTCCTGGCAATTTAGGGGTAATTTGACAAGGGATTTTTTGGGGGGTTATTTTTGGTCCAGGGATTTTTTTGGGTAATTTCGGAAGACTTAGGGATTTTTTTGGGTCCTGCGTTTTGCCTTCATTCGATCATCCCCGTCATTTACAAGTCGGAGTACCCCCCTGGGAAGTGAAGAGGACATTTTTTAAACTACAACTTTTGCTATTTATTTCCACACATTTCAAAATAACCTGATTCTGATAAGCAGAAAGATACAAATTTGATATAATTTCCCCCATTCATATACCTGCCAACTTTTCCCAAGTCAAAAGCGTGAGATTGCCATCACTTTGTTTCCAAAGATGTCCCGGCTATTTCCGGAAATTTCTGAAGGTGTTCCAACAACTTCCGAGCATTGCCGATGGGTACCAAAGATGTTTTGACGACTTTCAAATGTTGCCGAAGTGTACGAAATGGACTCAAACACGAATAACGATGCTGATTTTCTGGGTTATATTTCGCCGGAATTGAATTAAATTGACATTTAATGGGTTTAAGAGGAGTAAGAAATCTGGATTTGTCAGTCGGCGTGAGAAAATAGTCTTTAAGCGTGAGATCAATATTTTGGATCCACAGGCGTGAGACTCACGCATGATGCGTGAGAGTTGGCAAATCTACATTCAGAGACCCTATCTCAGACTAAAAGGTTAAAATTGGAACCCCATGACACAGTTCTGGAAGTTTAAAAATGGAACCCAATCCAGTGGTAGTACCAATTACCCTCACCGCCACCCCAGAAGCAAGCCATAAACACCTTTTCATGCTAAGTGCTTGCATTAAATTTAGCACAAGACCATAAGAGTCTTCTTGCAGGTTCTTGTGTCTAATAGTTTGGTCTGCCTTGCTCTCTTCTGCTGGTAGCCATCATTGTTCACCTCTTTCCTCTAATGCCTTTTATTATTTTACCTACATGTTTATTGTCATGTGGAGAGTAGGTAAACATTAAGAAACCTCCTTGAAACCAAGGTGGCTTTCCAGACAGGTACATGTACATTACTCCAGTTACGGTAGCAAGCGACAACTATGAGCACTTCTGGTCTCCTTAAATGGGATGCTTGTGTGTGGCAGGTTGGCCCCCTACCCCGTCCCCTCTAAACATCTGGCAGATTGTCCCAACCATTAAATGGTACCCAACGTTAGAGGGTGGCACTATGAGCAGTTTTCAATTGAGTGTCATAAAACCAAAACCAAGTGAACGTAATTATTCTGACCAATCACAAAGGACATAGACAATCCAGTGAATCAATCAAAACTTGAAGCAAATACTTATAGCCGGCACGAAGCGCTAGATAACGTGCTCGAGCGAGTCACAATTTGTTCTGGTTTTAGTTCTGATTGGTCGAGAATGTGGCACAAGGTTTTTAAACCAATCACTGAGCGTAGTAATGCAAAACCAAAGCAAACGTAAATTACTTTACACACTCAAGTGAAAACCGCTCTATGAGAGTAAAGTATCAGTTGCCGAATTGTATAATTCCCACACTGTACCTGGATAGCCTAAGGAGACCACTGTGAATAGGATACTTTCAGTAAACCTAGTGATCACAGTGATATACAGTGACTAGAATGTTAACACTGATCTGTATACAGTGTATATCGTGAAAAAATATTCAAAATAAATTGCAAAGATAGTGGGCATCATGTCTGGCACAAAGTAAAAGCTCAGTCCTGTCTTGTGTTAAAATTTCCTGTATTGTAATGGGGTTGTTGCTATAATTCCAGAAGTCATTGACTGTAGTTAATGTAAATTACTTCAGGTCACAATAAATAAAAATCATATAAAGCTGGATTAAAACTTACCAGGAGTTAGAGCTGGTGTCCATTCCAATACAAAGGAATACATGGATCCTTCAAACAAAGACTGGATCAGTCCAAGACAAAGCACTTTAGGATCTGACAAGAAGACCAGAGATGTTATTGACCTTGGAGGGACCTGAACTCATGGCCTGTAGCCTAACATCATTTCTGCTTATTGATGGTGTGAACACTTTATAACTTTTGGTATTTTTGGACCTGTTCTTATAACATGTAAGAACAATAGGTTCCTTGTTTCTCTGGAGTTTCAGTAAACACTATAACAGGAAACAAAAGACTCTTACTGACCACGTCGTCACATATTTTGAGTTTGCTGTGAATAAATACAAAAAAAAAAAAAAAAACAGTGGACAAGAAAACAAATGAGGCCTTGTGCAAGGCAGCAAGGCATGTGATCCATTCGGGTTAGCCTAAATAGCACTTCAGTTAGCCTAAATGGCACTCCAGTTAGCCTTAACAGCACTCCGGTTAGCCTACTGTTAGCTTAGGTAGCTTGTGGTTAGCCTTTTTATTTGGAGTAGGGATTTCTGCTTCACATGCCTTGCTGCCTTGCCTCGCCTCGCATGGCTTGCCTCGCATGCCTTGCACGCCTCGCTGCCTCGCACATTTGTACATGTAAGACTCTTACTGACCTTGTCTTAAAACTTGTATTCCTTGCAGAACTGAGGACAGTTTGACATTTCCACTGATATCACCATAATTTTCAGTCCAAGTGCAACAGATTATTCCACTTGTGACAACCAACAGCAATAGTGAGAGACTAAATGGAGCACTGCAATAAAGATTGCATAAGTAAAAAAAGTCAGTCAACACATAGATCTACTGATAGACCAATAGGTCAGTTGTCGGTCAATATATCAGTCAATTTTTGACCAAGAGCAGTAGGCTATTGGCCACGTATCAGCTCACTTTTTGCCGACTCACCACAATTATAGACTGACTTATTGGCCAACTATCAGCAGACTCTTGACTTATATCAGCCAACTATCTGCCGATATATCACGATATATTACACACGACTGCCTATAGTAAAGATGATCTGAAAGGTCTATAAGAATGTTGCAGACCAAACCATAACTTAAGATCTCTTTCTCTTTAAGACATGTTGTTCTACCACTATAACTTTCATGTTGTCTAAAGTTAACTAATTATAAACTATATACAACTTACATGAATCCATACTGAGTGGCCACCACCTGAGCAACCAGGCCTGCAAAAATAGCAACCAAGGAGTTTCCCAAAACAGCATTTGAAAACAGGTCCGTCAACAAGCTCTTACTAAATCCTCGCTGAAATAAAATGGATTTACAACATTTTATTTTAATTTCAGGGCAAGCTTTTAGCCTGCTTCAAGCCTGATTTTTTTCAGACTGCCCTGATACAGAAGACCCTGTGAATGAGCTTGAATGAATTAATGACTTCACATACCTTGTCATGTTCACAGATTACCCAGGATTCGAAGGCACTAAACAGAATGGATGTTGCCATTCCTCCTGCCAAGCGACCACACATTAACGCCCAGTAATTTGGTACATGCTGAAAGAAAAGAGAGAGACATATCTCAAGACATACAAAATATTAACAAGGGTCGCTTGTCCAAAGGCCTCCTGTCTTAAGAGAAAGAGGATAGCATGACATACCGCTATTTTACTGGAGTAACATACTAGTAATTTATTTATTTATTTATTTATTTATTATTAACACACAGCATGTACATACCTTTGAAAGACAATCCATGCTATACAATACTCCATAAAGAATGCAGTTACATTTTCTTCCACTGGAAAAGGAAAATACTGTCAGGAATAGTTGAATAGTTGTAACATCATATGGAGAAGTTACAGAGACCTCTAGAACACAGCACTGTTTACATGTAAGAACTTGTTACCATCAAGATATGTACATAAATTTTGTATAAATGTGCGAGTTTTAAATGGGATTATTTTAATATGGAAATTAATTGTGAGACAAAATAAAACCATCCTTAACCATACTCAAATAAAAATATTTATGACATAAGCTCTCTTGATGAACATGTCATGCTCTTAGAACAAATTTCAAGAACTTACGTATTAAATTAAAAAAGTACAAATACAAACAATCATCACAAACTTACAGTTTATCTGCAAATGAGCCTACAACTGTACCAAACACCATGGAAGAACCAAATCCTACTACAAAAAGCTGGTTGATTTGCTTGGACGTCATTCCATAACTGGAGAATAATGCATACACATGTGGACCTTGCAACCAATCAGCTCCTATGGTCAGAAGAAAAAAAATTGGTTTTGGAAAATGACTTCAGCAAAAGCTGTGGCATCACTATTTTTTAGCCATGCTACATTGTAAGCTCGCAAGATATTTAAGGTAACATTCTCGAGCAGTTTCTGAATGACTAAAATTGGTTAAATTAAAAAACCGAGAACAGCAACCCATCAATAATACCACAAACAGGAACATGTTTACCTCTGTAGTTTACATCATAGAAAGGGCCTGTCCAGGAAGCAGGGTATTCAGCAGTTACGCCAGGATTTTCGCAAAAAAAAAACCCTCAAAAATTCATTTATCCCACATCCCATCCCATCATTACCATCCAAAAATTCCTTCCCCACGACCCCAGTCCACCTAACTCACCTCCACCACCCCCCTCCCACACCTCATTCCGCCCCTACATATAAGTACATTATAAAATGGAACGACCATGTCTATTTTACCTGTAACAAGAGCTGCTTACACTGTGGTTAAGGAGAGGCATACAGACACATAATTATAAGGGTTAAAATGGCAGTCCCGTCAAGAAGCCAATTCTAAAATTCGCCCTACGGGTTTGCGAGAAGAGCGTTTCCATCGCGTACGAATTCCTCGATATAGTTTTTACACGAACTTTTACGTAGATCATCTTCCGTATAATTGTGTGGAAATCCTAGCCAATTTTCCAACTTTTGCAGGATGCAACAGCGAAATAGCGGCAGCTTTCAAAATTATTATTTTTGTGCTTGTGTGCTTTGCCATCCGCCATGTTGTTTACCAAATCAGCTTAGTAGCCGTTCCTTTGAACCCCAGTCCCTTACAATTTTGGCGCGGGCATGCGAGCCGATCCGTGACCCTCGAACACACAAATTTTATTGCACACAAAATTTTACATTTAGTTACTAGTAATAATCAAAGATTAGGGGAGTGCGTTCGACCCAAGATAGGTACCCAAGATAAGGCTAGCAAACGTAATCCGAGTTACACGACTGTTTATATCGTCATACAAATTTAAAACGACCGCGTGTGCAACATAAAGCGCGCATCCAACATCACTTGAAACTATCAGAGAAACAATCTCAATCCAACAGTGCACGAGGAGGACTGCCGAAACGTTTATTTTTCAGCACAATTTACAGGGCAAACTCGCAAACGCAAACCGAAGAAGATCGTCAGAACGAATCAACCTCGTTCCCAGGGTCTCTCGCAAAGAAACTGCGACGTCATTAATAAGCCAACCTGCCAGAACGACACATAAAACGACTTTCACTGGACAGCCACGGGACCACACGCCACCACAAGATTAGGATTTGTTTTCCTACCGTCGAACACAATAACTGTTTACAGCCTAGCGTTATCGGCTTCATGAATTGTTTTTGCGCGCGCTGTCTTTGTTGACGTCGCTGTGACGCAATTAATTGCTTTCTAATGTCTAATCACATGAGATCGAGGCCAACTTGCCACATACCGACATACATAATACCACACATAGAACCACTTTCGCTTGTGCGTTCACAGGACAACCACGGGACCACAGGCCACCGCAAGATTAGGATGCGTTCTCCTGCCGTCGAACGCAATAAACCACATGGCTAAAATCTTGACGACTGATCAAGATCTAGGATTTTATATTTTAAAAATTAATCAGTCACAAGTTGTAACGGCGCGTTGAGAAGAACTGTCGAATCCAACCCCTCAAGCCAACTTTCTTGAAAAAATTGACGTCAGTGTTTGTAAACAGTTAGTGTTGGTTTTTATATACGGCTACTAAGTTGTTCCAAGCAAGAAATTCAGTGCTTTTGCTGACAAATCAAGACAAATGAATACAGCCACCCTGCCACAGTCCGGTGGCCAGTTGCTGGCCGCATCTGCGACAGTTCCACGAACAAGTACGACTGCTAATTACTAGTCATAATTGCCTTTCTTTATTTTTCAAAAAATCATAACAATACCTCAAGAGTATTATTGGATCTTCAGCTCTTGTCTCCTTAGTACATTTATTAGAGCATCGTGAAATAAGTCAGATATATATTTTTTTTTCATCGGCTTTAGCTGATATTTTTTTTGGAGCAACCAATAACAACGCTTGCAGCCGGCGAGGGCATCATTTAGGATAAACACCCCCATAGACCCATTCAAAGCAAAAAGAACTTTAAATGGTAAAAAAGAAATGTTTTTTTTTTTATTTTATCTCTGTAAGTGTCAATGACGCTCGGTGCAATAAGCCACGTTTTATTAGAACCGCCACGACTGCCACTAAGGTCAATGTTCAGCTGATTATAATTGAGATACTATTTTGCCACGAACCGTTATTCTTATTGGTTGATCACATTTCTGGCAACGTGCGGTTACCAGTTATCGCTAAACTGTAAATCCTTAGCATACACATTACCTATATTACGTACGCATTACCTTGGGCCATGAGATAAACAATGAGATACATGCGCTGAAATCGACGAAATGATCCATCACCACCGGACGCCGATTGTTGCGTTGAGTTTGCTGTGAATAAATACAAAAAAAGACAAACGGTGGACAAGAAAACAAATGAGGCCTCGTATATCGACATCCTATATACGACAGTTCACTTTTTTACGTGCGAATGCGGCGCTCAATAAAATGTAAATACGTGTGTGGGGACCTGTTTATGTGCGATAGTTTTGCGTCACAAAGATTGCCACTGATTGGAAGGTTTGGTTATCACCAGAAATCACTTGTTATCACCATAAAATACTTCCGGGTGTTTTTTTTGAGAAGCTTCGTTGTTTTGTTTTGTATTGTTATTATTGTTTTCTTTTCTTATTTGGCCTCCTAAAATTCTCTGCTGCTATTCCTATTTTGGATAAATATATATAGTTTAAATAAAATTTGTTTTGATTCGGATTTATATACCTTGTTCTATTCTATTCAACGGAGTTGATGTTTAAATAGATTAGTACCGTAAACAAATTGACAGAAAAACGTATGAAGGGGTTGATTGGCTGGGTCTTGGAATTTATCGTGCATTAAAAAGTCCCTTCGAGTCAACCTCGTTCTCAGGGATGGAGAATACCCTGGGAACGAAGTTGTCTTCGAGTCAGTATGCATGCAAGAGAGGCCTCTTCCCTTCTCGGCTATAAGTTTGTATTCAGTATTTAATGATCTTGCGCTATACGACACACAGTGAAATGCAAGCGCGTTTTAAAAACTCTACAAGACCAACCACCATGAGTTGATTACTCCCCCTGATCCGGCTGTTGAAAGAATATCCAAAAACGCTTCTCTGAGATCAGAAAAACATTAACGCATCTAATGCTTTCCAGATAATGCCTAGCCTGCGAATACAGCAAGACTGTTCACAGCCCTCGTCGTGCTTCGCGCTCCCTTTTTCTTTCTTGTTTTTTCTTTCTTTGTTTGTTTGTTTGTTTGTTTGTTTTTTTGCGTTGGAAAATAGAGAGGCTGTGAACAGCCTAAATACACCAACCTCACAACACTCCAGGCCGGTGTGGGGAGCGACGAGGGGCGGCTCGAGCGGGATAAATAATACCGGAACACACAGAAACTTTAACAGCAGCTAAATACCTGATGTTTACCCAGAAATAGTCCTCCACAGAAAGTAAAAAAAGGAAATGGCTAAAAGTTTTCCATTGTCTACTTTCTAAGGTTAGTGCTGGGACTTCCACAAAATTTCCTCATCTTAGAATATAAAAAGGGTTTGAAAAACAACATGAAATACATTATAAAAAAGACCTCGACTTCATTCCAAAAACAATTATCCCGTTATCGACAGACAAAGAGAGAGCCCTGGGAACTAGATTCTAAGTTCTGCGCCTTACCATTGCGCGCAGAGAATTAATGATTGTGACGTAACCTATTGAGAAATTGTGACGTGCGATCGGATGAAAGAAATTTTGATTGATCACTGACAATGGGTTAAGATGTCAGTGTTATTGCTTAGTCTAGAGTGGTGTTCAGTTCACAGGTAACGATGTTTTGCTTTGATTTGGTTTGTAGCTTATGTGGACTACTATGGGTATGAGTTCTTCTTTTGAGGGAGGGAGGTTGATTAAAGTTACAAGTTAGACTACTGTTAAGTTTTCCAATTTAATTGCGCTCAGTAATATGGTTGATTAACTTGTACGATATATAGATCAGAAACATTAGGCAGCTGCTGTAAAAAAATACAAAAAAACAAACAAACAAACTTGGCTATTTGTTCCCCTGTCTGTCACTATAAATATGTGTTTCTGCTTCAATTTTTTTTATATGGATTTTACTTTTGCTTGTTGTTGGTTTAGCTTTATATCAGTCGTTTCAAGAGTAGTTGTGTTTAATTATTTTGCGTTTTCTGGGCACCTAAAAACCGTACAGCATGCTCTTAACATGGAAAAGATGCCGTTTTTTAATCAATCGGAAAAAAGGCCAATTTTTTCTTCCACGTGTTTTCCCGCGCTTGGCGCTGGCTACGCGCTTTTCCTTCAAGCTTTTGATAAATTCAGTATGTTATCTGCGTTTGATTGTAAGATTCCCAGGGTCCAGGGGTCCTCAATTTAAATACCAATCTGCCACAAAGTAAAACCTTCATTTCAATCTTAGTGCCCACGAACACCTTTCTCTGTGGCTGAAAACTGACTTGGGTATCCAAGATGAATTAAAGTGTCTGAATAAAAAATTTGACAACTCTTTGTAGTCGCATGTACGTATAGCGGATCTACTTTTGTTATGAGTTTGACGAAACTCATGTTTTCGTTGGGAAATTGCATACGACACATAAAGGACAAACGAATAATGATCAACACTATTTGAACATGAAAAATGGAAAGGTCGTGTTCAAAAAGTAAATTGAGTGTAGCCAATTTTATACCTTAAGGTTACTATTTATATATAGCGGCTACTAATTTTAGCGATTTTTTCAGGGCGCATATTTTGTTTCCCTTTGGGGTGGGAAGGGAGGAAAATTTAACGATATTAAATTTGACCGAGACAAATCAGTTAGCGAGCACTGAATTTAGCGATTTTAACCGAACTTGCTAAAATCGCTCAAATTAATAGCCGCTAACAATAGTAACCTTAAGGTACCCTGAACGTTTCAATCTTCTCTCCAAGGTAATGGATAGTCTTCAAGGCAATGATAGTGAAGATAGTTTGCACTCGCTGATTCATAAACGAGTCAGATTCCATTTGCCGGACAACAAGCCTGAAACGATGCTCCACTATTGGCAGAATCAACAACCAATCAGCAGGCGAGGCTCGCGACTGTCATGGCTGCTCAGATTCTCAAGGCGAAGACCGCTGACTGCCTTATTCGTGAGCACTGCAGTTCTCGCTGGCTCCGTACCTTGCATGGTATTCCTTGGATTTGTCTTTGCTACATTTCTCATTTCGTTTGTTGTGTTTGTCATGGCCGAGTCCTCGCTCGTGGGCGCGGGGCTCTTTGCACTAGTCCTAGTCCTTTCGGTGCCTCTGTGTTGCGCGGCAGCCTCGACTGCATGTTTGGTCGCCTGTTGGTGGGCTGTGGGTTACCTGCAAGATTCTCTTTCTAATATGGCAGAGCCCGCTGAAACGGCTTTCCATTACTTTGTGGGTCTTTATGTACCACGCAGGGTTAAGGACGTCATTTACGCATTTTGAAAATAGACGGAAATGCAAGTGGCTTGGAGTATGAGAACTTTAAAAGATCTACTCAAGTCAGAAACGGTATCTCAAGACAGATCAGAAACGTTATTTGATGCTTGAACCAAAGGCAACTCAAAAGGCGTTATGAAATGGTACAGTACGGTTTTCAGGTCGTTTACTGGTTGGTTACAAACCGGAAGCAGCTAATTTTTTGGACAGCACAAAATGAGGAGGATGTGTCTGAAGCGATCACCAACAAAACATTGCAGAACAAGATTGTACAATGTTACGTGCGCGTTAAATCCTCACAACGTTGCTAACAAGCGACTGTGACAAGTAATTCACGAAACATTGAATGCATACTGAAGGACAAAACTCAGCTATGAAATGCAGATTTAATTTGCCCTCGCCGGTGTGTTGATTACCACTTTCAAAATGAAAATTGATCACGTGAAATAAAGGACATCTTTTTCGCCTTAATTTAGATCTTTCTCAGTTCTACTATAATTGAAGCAAACTATACCTTTACACAAAAAAGTATACAGTAGTCGAAAGGAAATATGCATGAATGAATAACATGAGTAACGGCATTAATTCCTCGCATAGCGTTATTAACACAGCGCGCGAAAACAAAAAACATCAATTTAGCAATTCCCACTGAGTTATTTATTTCTCCACAGTTTATTCGTTTACAACATTACATTACTAAAGCATTTCTTTCTTTTTCTTGAAAGTTGTCACTGAGGTTTTACTGTGTTTGCGATGCTTGGTTATCAAGCATCTCGTCATGTTATACAGTCTCATTCAGGGTACCGGTTCTCCGCGGCTGAAACAGAACAAAGAATGATGATGTGTCAGTAATGAACAGAAAGATAAAGGAAGCTCCCAGTATCATCCAAGTCCCTAGGCGTTCTCTCTTGTTTCGGTGACCGCGCAAGACCTGGAACGGTAGTGCTCTACGGTGACGTCACAGCTCATGGTCGAGCCTGGGCTCCCCTGAGCCGAGAGCCGAGAATGCCAAGGGACTGGGCATGGACTGGGACTGGGCTGGCCGAGTATGTCAGCCAGCGGTAAGACCCATTCCTAAAAGGGAGAAAAAAAAACTACGAGGAAATTGACGTATTCTCAATCTCAATTTCCGCTTAACGGCGTGGAAACCCATGCTGCAAAAGGGCCCATCATAACAAACAATCAAACAAACAAAAAGAAAGAAAGAAAGAAAGAAAGAAAGAAAGAACAGAAAAGTCCATAAGTGATGGTGGGCCTAAGCTTAAAAAAATTGGAATTGTAAACAAGAATACTCAAAATCTTTAAAATAAACATACTCGAAAATGTTAATATCGTTGAGTCCAACTAACACTAGGAGAAAAATACACAGATTAAGAATCTCTCGACGATATTACAGGACTAAAAGATCCAGCTCACACAAGAACGTTTTCGGTAATCATCTTCATAATTTAAAGCAAATCTCGTAGCCGTAACCTATCGACCTTTTTTTTTAATTTTGTTGCTTACTCCAGCTATGGACGAACAAGAACTCTGAAAAGCGTAATAAAGGATTTCAATATAGTTTGGCTGTTAATTCACTGAAATTAGTAAGAGGGAAGGTAAATTTTGAATTCTACCTACCCGTATATCCTACAGTTTGGCCATTGTGAGCCCACGGATGATGGATCAGCTGTCCATGTGCCGTCAGGATTGCATACGTAACGCATGGCAGCGAGGTAGTCAACATCGTACCCAGGGTCACATGACATCTGACAATATACTTTCTGAGTGTTTAGGTCTTCTTGACAGACAAGCTTGCCGTGGGCTGGTGGTGTCCGGCCTTTGCATTTGAGATCTGTATAAGAGAAGGCAAAATATATTCTGGAAGAGTCCTTTTAGAAAAGTTTTCAAAAGAAAAAGCGTCAAAATCCAGATCGTGTTCTTTCATATTGCTAGGAGAAAAAAATTGAACCCCAAAACACGGTAAATACATATTAAGCATTATAGATCAGTTTTCAATTGAGTGTCGTAAAACCAAAACCAAAGTAATTACTCTGGCCAATCACAAAACACACAGACAATCCAGTGAACCAATCAAAACTCGAAGCAAATACACGTAGCTGGCACGAAGCGCGGGAAAACGTGCGCGAGCGAGACACGATTGGTTTTGGTTTATTGATTGGTTGAGAAAGTGGCACGAGACTTTTAAACCAATCACTAAGCGTAGTAATTCAAAACCAATGCAAATGCAATTTACTTTCGACACTCAAGTGAAAACCGCTCTATCATAGATACTGTTAATTTTTTCCCTTTTTCCAAAAAAGGAAAAGGGAAAGAGAAGAACCAAAAAAAAAACCCCCAACAAAACTAAGAACCGCACCACAGATTTACACACGAAAAAACGATTGCGTACAAATAATACGTGGAATGCATTAGCCAATAGGAAAGACGAACGATGAAAACTCACTAGTGAAAAAACGTTGTTCGTCCAATCACAAACGCGAACGATGAAAACTCACTGGTGAACAACACCGTGATCGCCATTTTGATTCTCGTCGAAAACACATGACTCGACATGATCACACATCGAGGTTAGTGTCTCAGTTTAAACGGCTCCATTGAGTCTTGTAATATTGCAGAACAGGAAAATCAAAACATTATAAAGAAAACTAAACAAGACGGCCTTGTTGACAGCGTTTCTTCAAACAAAAGGAGAAGCACGAAGCGAGATAGTCGAAATTCCTCCTGCGGAATTGAATAAACCTTTAACTACTGTACTGTACGAGCCGTCTTCACTCCGAGGGATTGTAGCGAGTTTTGATTCAGATGATGACTAAGACACTGCAGGTTTGTCCTTGGTTTTTGCAGACTGTTTTCTTGATTTAATTTGGTAAAAGTTCGCTCGAGTTGGCGTTGAGTTATTCAGCGTTTACCGCTGTTTTAATCTGATTTAAAACATTGAATTCGAACTTGCAAGTTTTAAACAAGGCCTCAGTCAGGTTTTCTATCAAAAGTTGTTTCTGTCAAAGTTGTGAGAGAATAAACCACTGTATAAACTGACGTCTCATTTCGTGTGTTAATTCATTGAAGTTTTGATTTTGAAAGGCAAACAGATGCTTTAGTTATTTTAGTTTCTGGCAGATGAATGGGTTTCCTAAACACGCGCGTAACCGATAAAACGTCGAGCGATTTTGCTTTTCAAAAACCTCAGTATCTATAAAATAAACAAATTATACGCTCACTCGTTCATTTTCTGATACTACTCAACTCGTGAATAAAAATCGTACGCGCGCATTTTCCATGGAGTAATCTCTACGTCATGACTGATCGGAACTGGTATCAAGGTCGGACAGTGTCCCAAACGATCTGTGAAAGCTGTTAATAAAAAGCTCAAAAAATTCTGTAATCAGAACGATTGGAGGCTTATTCAACACCACAATATTAATAGCAATGGACTGATTAAGAGTGGAATACATTTAAATAAGAGAGGTAACAACATTTTATTTAGTAATTCTGTAAAATTCTTAGATAATTCCCCCGGTCATTGAACTGCTAATTCTGTGATTGCCGATGAAACTTCTGCAGCTCGACAAAATTCCAATCAACTACCTCGCGAGTCAAGCGTTTTTACCTACGCGCGGTACGTGGCTTTAAATTAGCCTCTTTAAACATTACTAGTTTGCCAAACAATATCGACGCGCTGAGAATTTTGCTTGCCGACAGCCCTCTGGATGTATTATCTATTAATGAAACAAGGCTTGACGATACTGTTAGTGATAATGAAGTATATATTCCAGGTTTTGAGATCATTCGTCGCGATCGAGAGTACAGTCGAATACGAATGGCAGGTTAGGTGGAGGTGTTTGTATCTATATTCGATCTAACTTAAATTTCTCTTTACGCCCTGACCTAAGTGTTAAAAAGCTTGAAAATCTATGTATTGAGATTCGTAAACCTCGATCTAAACCTTTTCTTATTGCTACCCGGTACAGGCCTCCTGATTCATCAACCGAAATCTTTTCTCATTTTGAAACACAAAAAAAAATTGAAACCCTTGTTGGAAAGCTTGTTGCTGAGAATATCGAGTTTTATTTAATGCGCGATTTTAATTGTAATGTAGCTTCCCCTCAACCTGATTCTAACAACACAGTTTTACTACTTAGTATTGCTGATGTTTATGGCCTCCATCAACTTATAAGCAACCCAACTCGTATTACTAGTACTTCTTCTACTTTGATCGATGTGATTTTCACAAATTGTCCTGACAAGATTGTTTGTTCTGGTGTATCACATGTAAGGCCAAGCGACCATAGTCTCGTCTTTGCATGCCGTAAGATCTCTATAGATCCACTTTCAAAGGGTCATTCTACAATAACCTGTAGGAAATGTAAAAATTTCGACTCTTCTAGGTTTCGATACGATATTTCATGTTGTGATGACCCAAACGATATGTGGGACATTTGGAACAATCTCTTCTTAAAATGTGTCGATAAACATGCTCCATTGCTTGCGCACAAAACGCATTCTTGCACTCAAATCACCATGGATCACACCTCAGTTGAAGAAAAGAATGCATTATAGGGACATTCTCAAAATGAAAGCCGCTCGAACTGATAATGCGAGTGACTGGTTGAAATTTAAAAAAATGCCGCAACGCAGTAAACAATGAAATCAAACAAGCCAAGGAACAATACTACAAAAATACGTTGCGTGAAAACGAAGGCAATTCTCGTAAGACCTGGCGAATCATTAATGAACTCACTTGTAGAAAAATTCACAGCTCTACTGTAAGGGGAGATAAAAACTAACAACAGCAGCATTTGCAATCCCCAGGAGCTGTCGTCTGCTTTTAATGATCATTTTTCCAGTGTTGGATTGAAACTTATTAACGACATTCAACGAAGTGGGAACAGTCCGCTTCAGTCGGATTACCTCAAGGAGACAAAACATAGATTTGAACTCAAAACATCAGATTGTTCAAAAGTATTCCCTTTGTCGGTTGTCTAAACTTTGTAAATCTAAGGCGACGGGACTACGGATAAAATCTCCGCACGACTTTTGCGCGAGTCGCCGGTTCTCTTTGCTGTATTTTTAATAGATCTATTGTATCTGGTGTTTTTCCTGTCGAATGGAAATCCACTAAAGTCATTCCACTATTCAAGCAAGGAGAACCTTCTGACTTAAATAACTATTGCCCTATTTCTATAATTCCAGTCGTGGCTAAAGTCTTAGAGAGAATCGTATATGATCAGTGAAGATAATCTAATTTCTAGTAATCAGTCAGGGTTTCGATCACTTCACTCCACTGCTACTGCCCTGCTTGGAGCCACAGATCATTGGGCTTTCAATATCGATAAAGGCAACGTTAATGCCGTGGTTTTTCTAAATCTAAAGAAGGCTTTTGACACTGTCGATCACTCCATCTTGCTATCTAAGTTAAAAGCCTATGGTGTAAGAAATAACTCTTATAACTGGTTTAAATCGTACTTGAATAATCGCACACAAAAATGCTTTGTTAACGGTTCTCTCTCGGACAGCCAACCTTTACCTTGTGGCATTCCTCAAGGTACAATCCTAGGTCCTCTTCTCCTTTTACTCTATATAAATGATTTGCCTAACTGTCTGTCTAATTCACAAACTAGGATGTATGCAGATGATACGCCTTAGCTTTTGCCAGTAACGACGTTACGCATTTAGAAGATAGTATGAATGAAGATTTAACTAAAGTCAATGAATGGCTAACTGCAAATAAATTAAACTCACTCTCAATAAGTCCAAGACTGAGTTTATGTTGCTAGGTTCAAGGCAAAGGTCGAGTACGTTCATCAGACCACCGTCTTTTACTATTGATAATGATCCTACAAACCAAGTTGAAGTTACGAAATCTCTTGGTGTATAAATAAATGAAAATCTAACTTGGAATGTACAAATCGAAAAAATTTTCAAAAAAATTGCCTCTGGCATTGCCTTGAAAAGAAGCAGGTATTTTGTTCCCTTTAAAACGCTTCTGTGCATTTATAACGCTTTAGTGCAACCCCATTTCCATTACTGTAGTGTCGTACAAACAAATGCTTCTAAACTTCAAAAGCTACAAAATCGTGCTGCGCGTATCCTGACTTCTTCTTCCTATGATGCTAATATCGACGATCTCTTTTTGAGACTTGGCTGGAAAAACTAGATGTCCAACGAGAATTAAAAACAGCCACTATTTTATTCTATTATATTCTATTCTATCATGACAGGAGCACCCAACGAGGAAATTCAGTCAAACGTCGTGGAATGTCGCTGTATTCTTTTCCCGTATTGTTAAGGAACTTTGTAAGGAATATTTGCATAAGCCAACACAGTTTAATACCTCTAGATTTTCTAGCTCAATATTACATGTAAAGTGGCAGAAACTTTAAGGGAACAAAATCTCATTACCCGAATTTGAGAGCTGTTGAAACAGTTATCTTTCCGAAAATCGTAGCTGGCATTTTTCTGTACACAAACATTTTTACCTCTCCGAAAACAACAGGTGTTATATTTCCTATATTACGAAGGTTCGAGTGAAAGTTTTCTAAAGAAAATCTGAGGGGATAACAGGCCTTCTGAACACATATTTGCCGAAATGTTCCGGTGGGTGCCCTGATGATGAGTCAGCAATGTTTTCAAGTAAAAGATGTTTAGGAATTTGTCCTACGTACTCAGGGTCATTTTACAGAACATAGACCGGACGTTAGATCTCATTAGGCAGACGGTGGGGTCCGCTTCAAATCAAAAGCAAAGATTACTTTAACTCCGGAAACGTTGTTATGCTCGCTTAATTCAAAGTTATGTAGCCACACTAGGTTTTATTTTGAAAAGGTTTTAAAAGAAGTACCCGATGATTTCTATAGTTAGCACAGTGAAACGTCAGCCAGTCGTAATTATAATGAAGAGGAAATGACACTATTTTCATTGTATTTTGTACAACATGCCGATAGACTGTCGCTTGCTTGTTTGACAGAAGAAATTTGTTTTATCTGTGCGTGTTTTTTGCCTCCTGCTTGTATCACAATCAAAAACCGTAGACTACGAGCGAACGTGAAGCTAAAAAGCGCAAATAGAAAATGTCCGTGGAAAATATGGGGGCGAGATTTTTCCACCCGCGCTTTTTCTCGCTTCCTGCTCCACGGACTAAGATAGAAGAGAGACGGCTTGTAGTCTATAAAAAACAATAAGATGGTAAAGTTGTACTCGCACCGCAAAGAAAACACATCAGACTGACCGGAAATGTTTTTAAGTTTGAGAAAGTCTCCCTGTGAAATCAACATTTTAAAAGAACTATGGCTAGGTTAGAAGATCACTTTTCAAGTTAATTCGCTCATACCCCGCTAACTAAATGTCTCTTCTTCTGTCTCCGGCGTACCCCTAGTCCCCCCCCCCCCCCCCCGTACCTCTACCCGCTCTCTCGTATCCCTAGCTAAAGAAAAAGAGACAAAGATAACAGCATCAAAAGAGCAATGAAGTCAACAAATGGGCGTGGGGCATATTTAACACTGACATTATTTAACCATTTCATAATCGTTTACGCTGTTCATTAAGAACAAGTAGCAGAGAGAGCCCGAGTGACATCTCCCGCCGCGCCAGTCGACTCACTGCTGAAAAAAGTTTCCTTTGGACTGGACTTCAAGGACTGGACTGGACTAGCGAAACGAAGACCACCACAATTCGAGCTGTTGTTCACTCAGGCGATCGACGGCTATCTCACTAAGACTCCACTTAGTGTTGGCTTTTAGCAGACCCTAGTACTTGTTCTATATTAGCCCCGCATGTCCAACAAACCCCTGAAATATTATTAAATACCAGCCATAGCATCAACAATCAGAACAAAATTTATGATCCCCATAATATTATGTCCGACAGTTGCATAACCCACCCTCACCCGCATCCAGCTCCTCCCCTCCCCTTCCCGTCGATTGTAGCATGGCTCCCACCTTTACTCGGGCCTTGTATTGTGTCCCGAAGTTTATTAGTTGATCAGTGAAAATCTTAAATGCTGTAAATGTAGCAGATAAAGTCTTAATCCACGAGTGTCTGGACAAGAAACAAATACGGAAGAACGAAAGGTGGCGGACTAGCAGCCTAAAATTTTAGGCCACGAGCGAAGAAACGAAAGCGCGCAGTGGTCGAGTTCTAAACGGTATTTAAAACAGAAAAGAAACAAAGTCAAATAGAATTATTGACTTACTGCTGAAATCGACGCTAGTCGAAGAGCATGCTCCGAACACAATTCCAATAAGAAACAGGGCTTTGAAATACATTTCTCTCGATAGCAAGTACACGAGACAGGTACACGTCGTTGCGTCCAGATAACGTCTGACTGTGTTCTTGCCGCGTCGCACGTATAAATGTAAATTGATTCCCTCAAGGGAAATCTGAAACGTACATGCAGCAAATAATGCATTGCGAATGAAACAATTTTAATAACTGCTTAACGCTTAACATATGACATTGCGTAATAACGTTATTATAAGAGTTTGTACGGGAATATAACGATCGAAAAAAATAATTCAAAATAGGGGAAAAAGATCTAATAAAAAAAGTACAAAAAGAAGATGGCTAAAAGTTTTTTTTTCCGGGGTAAAGAGTTTGAAAAACAACACGAAATAAAATATGAAAAAGTCCTCAACCTCATTCCCAAAAGCAATTATCCTGCTATCGACATAGTAAGAGAGAGCCCTGGGAACGAGGTTCCAAGTTGCACGCACTATTCGCGCCAGTCCCTTACAAGCGCGGGTATAAATAAGAGCCCTGCATCTCATTTCGGCCCAGTTCGCGTAAGAATCCTTCGCTTCTTTTACCTGATGTGTTGTAATAGCAAATGTTCAAACTCCGTTTTGCCGCTGTCTTTCAAGCTTAAGCATTTCTTCGATGCCTTTACACTTCTGTAGCTATCCACTCCCATGTCCGGCACTATCTGGTACAGTAGCATCGTGTATTTATCTGTGTACCACGTGTTTCCTAGTTATGTGAGTTATGTGTCATATTTGCCTCACAAATCTCTCGTTTATGCAGCGCTTTTTTCCTCGGTTCCCTCGCTTAGGTTTGCACACTTGTACTGTTGTAAATGTTTATTTTATGCGTGCTTCGCCTAGCAAACACCGGGTTTGCGAAGTGCTTTTCCCGTCGGTCGGCTCCCATCACTTTTTGCACACCTTTATTTGTTATGTCAGTGTGCTTCGCCTCGAAAACATCGGGTTTGTGTAGTGCTTCTCTTTTGCGTACGTTTATTTGTTATGTTAGTGTGATTCGCCTCGCAAACATCGGGTTTGTGTAGTGCTTCCCTATTGCACACGTTTATTTGTTATGTTAGTGTGCTTCGCCTCGCAAACATCGGGTTTGTGTAGTGCTTCTCTTTTGCACACGTTTTTTTGTTATCATAGTGTGATTCGCCTCGCAAACACCGGGTTTGTGTAGTGCTTCTCTTTTGCACACGTTTATTTGTTATGTTAGTGTGCTTCGCCTCGCAAACATCGGGTTTGTGTAGTGCTTCTCTTTTGCACACGTTTATTTGTTATGTCAGTGTGCTTCGCCTCGCAAACATCGGGTTTGTGTAGTGCTTCTCTTTTGCACACGTTTATTAACTGCGCTGCGCAGTTCTTGCTCTGCACGGGGTTTTTTAGTTTTGTCGGTGACCAGACGCAGACCTCCACTCGGTCAAGATTAAAGTCACGCGATGTTTAGAAGCTACAAATCAGTAACAAATGGAAACATGTTCTCTTTTTTTGTCTTTACAAAAAATGTTAAGTGTGAAATATTCGATTTTGAAGCGTTTGACTCATGGAAAATGCTAAATTTCGACGCTTTCAAAGAGAAATATAATTCAGCGGGCAAGAATCTGTGAATAAATACCGTTACGTTGGTTTAAAAGAATGTGCTGATATGACAAGTTTCACTTTCGATCGGCTAGACCTCGCGTCACGTAATTTTTCAAAGCTATTATCAGCTCCCTTTTAAATCTGCGAATCCTTTGGTCTTTACATAAAAATACAGTGTGAAGTTTTTTGAAGCGTTTGAATCAAAGAAAATACTAAAATTTCATGCTTTGAAAGAAAAATACGAGTTAGCGGGCAAGAATTTACATTTATTTTCATTACGTTTGTGTCCTGGAATGTGCTGGCGTTGGCAAGTTTCACTTTCACAAGGACGATCGGCAAGAATCACGCAATGCTCTGAAAGCTTTAAATCTGCTTCAAATGGAAACTAAACAAATCCTCTGGTCTTAACCAGTGTGAAATGTTCGACTTTTTAGCGTTATGTATTTTTGGAGTTGTGTCATCTAGAGGATTTCTGAAATCTGAAGGAAAACCACTGAGACAAACATGCCCTGACTTGCAAGGTTGACGTCATTAGTAAAATAATTCCCCGGGGAATTCCCATTCAGCAAAAAGCAGCTCTAGTGTTCTTCTTAAATTTGATTTAATTTTTTGCTCCAATATTCCATTTTCGGAGCGAGTTATTCAATCTTTAAACGGAAATTCAATACAACACTGGATGCTGATTTAAAAGATTTGTTTGTTTCACGGATCAGGATCGTGGGAATTAAATTTGGCCACCATTAGCATATAAGAAAAATGTTTAATTTCGGATGGAACTAGTCAACCATGAAATGTCACGCAAGGTGTTTTGTTACCATCTTGTTTATCAGTCGCAACATTGTTCGACGCAGGTAAAGGGGATAACGGGAGGGGGGTGCATTTTTTGTTCCCCCCACATGGCTCCCCTAAAGTGCTCACGAGACCAGCGCAGTTGTAAGCTCTAAGAGCTCTTGTTTGTTACGTTAGTGTGCTTCACCTCGCAAACATCGGGTTTGTGTAGTGCTTCTCTTTTGCACACGTTTATTTGTTATGTTAGTGTGATTCGCCTCGCAAACATCGGGTTTGTGTAGTGCTTCTCTTTTGCACACGTTTATTTGTTATGTTAGTGTGCTTCGCCTCGCAAACATCGGGTTTGTGTAGTGCTTCTCTTTTGCACACGTTTATTTGTTATGTTGGTGTGCTTCGCCTCGCAAACATCGGGTTTGTGTAGTGCTTCTCTTTTGCACACGTTTATTTGTTATGTTGGTGTGCTTCGCCTCGCAAACACCGGGTTTGTGTAGTGCTTCTCTTTTGCGTACGTTTATTTGTTATGTCAGTGTGCTTCGCCTCGCAAACATCGGGTTTGTGTAGTGCTTCTCTTTTGCACACGTTTATTTGTTATGTTGGTGTGATTCGCCTCGCAAACACCGGGTTTGTGTAGTGCTTCTCTTTTGCACACGTTTATTTGTTATGTTAGTGTGCTTCGCCTCGCAAACATCGGGTTTGTGTAGTGCTTCTCTTTTGCACACGTTTATTTGTTATGTTAGTGTGCTTCGCCTCGCAAACATCGGGTTTGTGTAGTGCTTCTCTTTTGCACACGTTTATTTGTTATGTTAGTGTGCTTCCCCTCGCAAACATCGGGTTTGTGTAGTGCTTCTCTTTTGCACACGTTTATTTGTTATGTTAGTGTGCTTCGCCTCGCAAACATCGGGTTTGTGTAGTGCTTCTCTTTTGCACACGTTTATTTGTTATGTTAGTGTGATTCGCCTCGCAAACATCGGGTTTGTGTAGTGCTTCTCTTTTGCACACGTTTATTTGTTATGTTAGTGTGCTTCCCCTCGCAAACATCGGGTTTGTGTAGTGCTTCTCTTTTGCACACGTTTATTTGTTATGTTAGTGTGCTTTGCCTCACAAACATTGGGTTTGTGTAGTGCTTCCCTATTGCACACGTGTTTTTGTTATCATGGTGTGCTTCGCCTCGCAAACATCGGGTTTATGTAGTGCTTTCCTTTTGCAGACGCGTATTTCCTATGTTAGTGTGCTTCACCTCGCAAACATCGGGTTTGTGCAGTGCTTTCCTTTTGCATGCCTTTCATTTGTTTAGTCAGCGTGCTCCGCCTCGCAAACACCAGGTTTGTGCTGAACTTTCCTTGGCCCCTGTGGAACTGTACGCTTATATGCTTTATTTGTACTTGTAACCGTGAGGCTTTTTGTTGCGTACTTTGCTTTCCACTCCTTTAGCTTCCCTTTGATTTGTACACTTTGGTTTGTTTCGTTCCTTCCGGTGAAACTTATGTTTCGTCAGTGTATTTTGCCTCACAAACAACGGGTTTTGTGAAGTGCTTTTATTTGGCTGTGTTGTTTTTTGATGTTTTTGTTATGCATACTTTGCCTCACAAATTTCGCATTTGAGCAGTGCTATTCCCTAGGCGCCCATTTTTTGATTTTATTGCGTGAGTCTTTTTCAATGTGGTGTCTCACCTCCCGAACATAGGTTTGTGGAGTTCAGTTCAGTGTCCCAATTTCCAAGTTTTGAGTTTGCACGCTTAAAGATTTTGTAGCTGTCTAGTCTAGGTTGGATTTACATGGTTCTCATTCTCCCCTCGTTTATTGCCTTAATTATTGCTTTTATTCTGTTGTTGTTTTCCTGTCATGTTTTCTATTTTGCGTCATTTGCATCTAATTTGGTGTCATATTGCTAGTTATCTTTTAAAGATAAGATGTTCTACATGACGCGAGCATGGGACAAAGAAAAATTCTGAGTCCCCGACGGGAATCGAACCCATGGCCTCCCAGAATACCGGTTGGGCGCTCTAACCAACTGAGCTACGAGAGACTCGTTGTGAGCTGGGCCATTTTTACTAGGTTGATATGTGACACGCGTCCTGCATACTGCTAGGATCAGCAATGTCGAATTCATCAAGTTTTGTAGTAAATAATAAAGATGGTAAATTTTAAGCTCGGTAATAAATAATAAAGATAAGATGTTCTACATGACACGAGCATGGGACAAAGAAAAATTCTGAGTCCCCGACGGGAATCGAACCCATGGCCTCCCAGAATACCGGTTGGGCGCTCTAACCAACTGAGCTACGAGAGACTCGTTGTGAGCTGGGCCATTTTTACTAGGTTGATATGTGACACGCGTGTCACATATCAACCTAGTAAAAATGGCCCAGCTCACAACGAGTCTCTCGTAGCTCAGTTGGTTAGAGCGCCCAACCGGTATTCTGGGAGGCCATGGGTTCGATTCCCGTCGGGGACTCAGAATTTTTCTTTGTCCCATGCTCGTGTCATGTAGAACATCTTATCTTTATTATTTATTACCGAGCTTAAAATTTACCATCTTTATTATTTACTACAAAACTTGATGAATTCGACATTGCTGATCCTAGCAGTATGCAGGACGCGTGTCACATATCAACCTAGTAAAAATGGCCCAGCTCACAACGAGTCTCTCGTAGCTCAGTTGGTTAGAGCGCCCAACCGGTATTCTGGGAGGCCATGGGTTCGATTCCCGTCGGGGACTCAGAATTTTTCTTTGTCCCATGCTCGTGTCATGTAGAACATCTTATCTTTATTATTTATTACCGAGCTTAAAATTTACCATCTTTATTATTTACTAGTTATCTTTTGTTTGCCAACCCCTTCGCAACTTCTTTTGTTTTTTCTTTTCATTGTTATTTCGCCGCCCTATTGTTTTACATGTTTTGCTTTGGCATACATGTATCTGTTTGGGTTTTCTTGACAGTAAAGTTCACAGTTTTTACACGTTTCGATTTTACTGAGATATTTGCGTCCTGTCCCGGGCCATTTTCTTTTCCTTTCTTCCCATGGTAGCCTGAAAGGGTGTCCCCTGAATGCCCTAGTCGGATTACTGACGCTCAGGCTGCCATCTCTTAGGTGGGTTCTCTCGTGTATTTCCAGCGCGAACTCTTTTTGTCCTATGCCATGTACATTTATCCTAGATTTTCTGTATTTCTAGTTCTGCCACCCAAGGGAAGGCAGTCTGCCCTCAGTTGCTCCATGATTTGTCTGTTGGGAAAAGTGCTCAGCTTAAGGCCGGGGATAGCGAACTTTTGCTTAGCTAATTGTGCGTCCTGTCCCGCGCCATTTTCTTTTCCTTTCTTCCCATGGTAGCCTGAAAGGGTGTCTAATGCCCTAGTCGGATTACTGACGCTCAGACTGCCATCCCTTGAGTGGGTTCTCTCGTGTATTTCCAGCGCCAACTCTTTTTGTGCTATATGCCATGTGCATTTATCCTGGATTTTAAGTATTTCTAGTTCTGCCACCCAAGGGAAGGCAGTCTGGCCTCAGTTGCTGCATGATTTGTCTGTGTGAAAAAGTGCTCAGCTTAAGGCCGTGGATAGCAAACTTTTGCTCCTGGAACCTAGTTAAAGACCTTGTCAGCAAGATTGGTTAGTGTCTTGCGAGCCTTTCGTCTTCAGTTATGGGTAGCTGGTAGGATTTTTCTGGTTTGAGTTTTGGGCCTTGGGTTTAAGTATTGGCAGTGTCTCGGGTCATCTGTTTTTGGGCCATGTAATGCGCAGACTGCTGGGCGCGGGAGCATATCTCCATCTCTTTAATATTAGCGAGCGTAAAAGGGACTGTCGCGAATAGCATACTATTCGCGACAGTCCCTTTCACGCTCGCTAATATTAAAGAGATGGAGATATGCGACCGCGCTCCAGTGAGTTGGAAGCGGAAATGGAAAGGGAAAGGGAGGGTGGGGAAAGGAAAAAGCACGATAGCAAAAGGAGGCAAGCGCGAAAGGAATAAACAACAGGTCTCGGCTACAACAGCCCGGATTCTTACGCGAACTGGGCCAAAATGAGATGCAGGACTCTTATTTATACTCGCGCTTGTAAGGGACTGGCGCGAATAGCATACTTTTCATAACACTCATAATGATATGCGAAGTTGAAATACACTTAATAATGGGTATTTCATGGGTAGTTGAGCAGTCACGTAACTGCCGATGATAAATTCTGGTTTGGCGCGAAAATAATTCATTCTAGCTCAGTTTTCAGCGGAGCCACGAAGAGTTGAACTTTTTTTCGTATTGAGATACGACCCACGCGATTTTTCTTGTACAAGTTCGTTGTGGCTGAAGGTCAACCTGCAGAACCTAAAGTTCAGCTACTCGGTGATCCTGTGGAACCAGTCGAAAATCCGCCAGTTGGCCAAAATGGGAATGAGAACGCGGCTCAACCCATAGTTAGTAGAGGGAAACTGGTTAGGAAACTCGGCGAACTTCAAAGGATCAAAACAATAGCTGCTCGCTGATGTTGAACTGACCCATCACGTGACACTGACCCTGCAAACGCAAAACAAGATGGCGGGTGGTATTGACGAGCTCTACCCCTTTCCCCCTCTACTAACTATGCTCAACCTCAAGAGCTGGAGGTAGTTGTCTTTCAGACGTTATTTGACATTTCGTTGTATACTTTCTTGTCTGTCGTATCTTTTAGGTTTTCTCATACAGCGAAGTTGAGAGACTGCTGAAAGGATTTGGGACGGTCCCAAGTCTGTTATCGAAACTGCTGGAAAGGTTGTTGATTTATTCGGCGTGGCTAGTTAATGAACTAGCTGTTGACGCCTAGTTTAACTAGGGGAACGCCGCGGACTCGCTTATTTGTATTTCCTTCGACTTATGTGGTCGTTGGATGGTTACAAGTGGTACAAGCGAGATAGCCGATTTATTTCAGCGGTGGCTAGTTGGTGAACTAGCGGTCGGCGTCTAGTTTAGCTGGGGGAACGCCGCGGACTCGCTTATTTGTATTATTTCCTTCGACTAATGTGGTCGTTGGATGTTTACAGATGGTAGAAGTTAGTTGGCCGATTAAATTTCGGCGGTGGCTAGTTGGTGAACTAGCGGTCGGCGTCTAGTTTAACTAGGGGAACGCCGCAGACTCGCTTATTTGTATTTCCTTCGGCTTACAGATGTATGTTGTCGTTGGATGTTTACAAGTGGTACAAGCGAGAGAACCGATTTATTTCGGCGGTGGCTAGTTGGTGAACTAGCGGTCGGCGTCTTGATAACTTAGAACAATACACTCGCAAGAATTCGCTCGAATTCCATAGCATACCACAGAACTCCTATGTAAACACGGAGGAGGTGGTTATCAAAGTAGCGGAAGCCCTCAACATCACTGTAGAACCCGAAGACATAGAGATAACCCACAAGCTGAACTACGGGAAAGTAATAATCGCCAAATTCTGCAGTCACAAGATTAAAACAAAGATTTACAGAGAGCGCACGAAGCTAAAACAAGTTAAAATCTCCGATCTTTTCCCTTCCTACCCTTCGACTGGTCAACACCGGATCTATATCAATGAAAATTTAACCGCATACAGGCGAAGCATTGTAGAAGAGGCAAACAAGCGACGGAGAGATGGTACACTTACAAGCGTTTGGACTCTCGACGGTAAGATCTTTGTTAAGACCTCACCTAGCGGATCACCAACCCGAATTTTTTGCGAGGAAGACCTGGACGATTTTTAACTTAACGGATACTTATCCCTAAGTAATATTATAGGTAATGGCTTAGAGGAAGACGTCTAAGCGGGAATATTATTATTATTATTATTATTATTATTATTATTATTATTATTATTATTATTATTATTTTTTTCCGTTTATTAACTGATATAGATTTTCTGCACCAGGTTTTCGTTGTAAACTATATCACAACTATGATTCTTAATGTTATTTGTATTTTAGTTCAGCAATTTCTTACTCTTATTGTTTGGAAAATAATCCTGTTTGATTCTATTTTCGTTGTACACACTAGAAGAAATATGCAAATTTCAAAACTAAAGCCCGCTGCATTCAAATCAAGTGCTAAAAAACTGTTCAAAAACATGTCAGAGCTTAGCTGTCAATCACTCATCCAAAATGTCAAAATTACTGATTAAATCCTATGTCATGACATGCGCAAAACACGCCACGAGAAGGTGTCAGGACGGGAAGGTCTTCTTTCCAAAACATTAAAAGGTGCGAATTTCGACTTGGTTTTCTGTAATTTTAACTAACGTGCACACCATTACTGGTCCAAATAAAACAACACGAGCAAGGTAAAATTTACAAAGAATTATTTTACAGAACAAAATTAAATTAAAGTTACAAGGTTGTACCGAAAAATCCAAACTAAACAGATTACTAATGTAAACAAACCGACAACAACTCTAAGGTAGATTTCGGAGAAGAAGGGGCGTTCTTTAAATTAGCATAGTTACGCCCAAATACATATTTTAATACTAAGTTGTTTACGAGTTTAGGTCCAGTTAAAGGTGTTACCAGAAGTTCCTGGTGTACAAATAAATTCCAAGTTGTATTGTACTATTATACAATATTTAAAATAAAAGAACAATCACTTGTGTAAATATCAATGTACAATCTTTAGAAACCGAAGATAATAAAAAGATAAGTCATTAAGTTTGTCATGGTTTGTTATGGTTTGGTATGGTTTCGTATGGTTTGGTATGGTTTCGCTTCGGAAAACAGGCGTATTTTGGAATAAGAAAACAGAACTAACAGTCGAAACAACTCGAGAAATCTTTTAATACGATACCAGAAATTATTGTATCGAATAAACAACCTAGGAAAAATAACCTAATGTGTTACCGATACGTCAGTGAAAAGATATGATTGGTCAATTCGTAGAACAAGTTAATTGCTTTTCCAATGCGAAACCAGACACTTCCCGATCAAAGTAAAATTCTAAAGATACCGACAACGTTACAACTCTATTTTTAAAACTGAATTTACATAAATATTTATTGATCACGTTCCACATTATTTTCGCGCGTTTTGTACTTGTATTACCAAAGTTCCGATTTTTTTCTTTAACAAAGTTCAAAAACCTCTCCGGCTTAGAAATTAACACCACAAAGTCTGAGGGAATGTGGCTTGGTCGATGGAAAAATGAAACCGAAACTCCCTTCGGCTTTCGCTGGCCGCGGGACCCAATAAAAGCTCTTGGTATTTTCTTTTCGTATGACACAAATAAAACTAACGAGTTAAACTTTGGAGAGAAAATCAGAAACTTAGAAACGACGCTTAACAGTTGGAAAAGAAGAAATCTAACACTTTACGGAAAAATAAACATTGTTAAAACTTTCGGACTTTCTAAATTAATTTACAATGCGTCTGTTCTTGTTATCCCGGAAAAATTCATCAAAGAAATCGAAAAATAAATTTTTAACTTTATTTGGAATGGAAAACCCGCAAAGATAAAAAAATCAACTATTATTGGCGAGAAAAAACACGGCGGACTCAAGATGACTGATTTTGATATTATGAATAATGCTTTAAAGGTTGCCTGGATACCTCGTTTGCAAACCAGAACTAATGCATCCTGGCAGATTATCCCTGAGATCGCGTTGGAAAATTATGGAGGACTGTCTTTTCTGACGCGCTGCAACTATGATATCAATTCTCTGCAACTTAACCGCCCACCAAGTTTCTATTGCGAAGTTTTAAAACATTGGCAAAGCACAAAACAAGCTTTTGAAAACAACACATTTCCACACAATGAAATAATCTGGAACAACTGCAACATAAAAATCGAAGGTAAAACACTTTTTTATAAAAACTGGTTCGAAAAAAATATTCTACGTATTGGAGACCTTCTTCAAAACGACGGTAATTTCCTTTCTTTTAATCAATTTTCCGAAAACTTTCATCTTGAAACACCTTTCACTTTATATTTTGGATTGATAAATTCCATTCCAACTAATTGGAAACTAGCAATAAAAAGAACTCTTCGGCAAATGCCGGAAAATGAAAATAAAACAAATCAAATCTCTACCAAAAACATCTACTCCGTTATGATAAGAAACGTTTTTTTACCACCCACCGCTGAAAGCAAAATTTTAAGGTACGGTTTCAACAAAGCAAACATAAACAGAGTTTATAAATTACCCTTTCAGATAAAGAATAACTAAAGGTGGCTATAAGCCACTAAACTCGGAAAAGTTATTATGAAACAAGAATCGAAAACAATAAACTGACAAATAAAGGTTTGCTAATACAAATGATGTTAAACTTTCCAAACTTCTGTTTGCTTCACTTTGATTGTCATCAAATACTGATCGAGAGCAGACCGAAAGGCCAAGAGATAGAGTTCCCATTTGTTGCAAATTGATTTCTTTCTTTTTATTTTTCCTTTTTGTTATTTGAAGGTAACGAAAAATAATAATAATAATATCATTGGCTATAAGTCGAGCGATTTTTTTTCACCAAATCGTACTGAAATCAATTCATCTTTAGCTGAGTGTTTTGGGTTAGTTTTTTTCTAACTGGTTCTAAAAAACCAAAGGTTTACGGTCTCGGCTTATACATGTAGCTGAATAAATATCATGTTATTTCAAGAAAACTGACATTAATACAATATTTCGGTTGGTGACTAAGCATGTTAATTTTATGTAATTTAACAAGAAATGTAGGTATCAGAGAAAAGGTCTAATTCTCTAGAGGCCTTAAAACACTTGCACGCATTGCGTGCATATGTCTAACAGGAAACGAGTGAAGGAGTGATGGAGTGAATTCACTTCGCCCACTACAACTCTTTTCCGAGTTAATGACATTAAGATTTCAATGTTTCAACACAAGATTATTCATAACATTCTTTCAACAAAAGTTAGCCTTTTTAAAGCTAAAATATCGGATAATGATATTTGCCCTCAATGTCTCACTGACAGACATTCTTTAGATCACATGTTCTTACACTGTCCTTTATCTTTATCTTTTTGGAATCTATTTCAAAATTGGTGGTCCAGTAAAACTAAAGAAAATATCACCTTATCAAACAGTATGATTTTATATGGAGTTTTCGACAACAAGATGCACATGTACGCCTTAAACTACACTCTTCTTATCGCAAAGTACTCTATATACTGTAAATGCTTACACGATGAAAAATTATGTTTTAACAGTTTTTTAGCACTCTTAACGGACAAAATCAATATACAAAGAGAAATTGCAATACAAAATAACAGCCTTACCAAGTTCAATGAAACATACGGAGATCTTTTGTAATTTTGTTTTTCTCTCTTTTATCAAATTACCATTTTTTTTAATTCTGTGTGTTTTTTTTTTTTTTTAATAACGAAATTATCAAAACCCCTTGCAATTATGAACTTAATATCATAATAACCATATGCTATGCACTGAAAAAAAAAGCTAGGCACCGAAAGGAAAACTTTGAACTAATTTAATACTTTATATTCTCTTTAATTAATAAAAGAGCTAACAGATAATAAATATTGTTACCAGTAAGTTGTATTATATTTACCTAAAAAGAAAACAAAAAACACTGTAAAATTAAATTAATAGTGCTAGTAGTAATTGAATTCTTCTTTGTGTAAAATTTTTCATTTTAAGTAGCGTATCGTTTATGTACTGTATTTTTTTTTTTGTGTGTAAATGCATTAAAAAAAAGGAGGGGGGGACGCTGCGAGCTCGCTTATTTGTATTATTTCCTTTGGCTGGTGTGGCAGTTGGATGTTTACAAACGACAAGCGAGGTAACCGATTTATTCGGTGGGGCTGGTTGGCGAACTAGCGGTTGGTGTCTAGTTGAACTAGGGAAACGCCGCGAGCTTGCTTTATTCGTGTTATGTTAATAATACTAAGTGCTTTGCACATCAAGTTGTGAGATGATGTAGAGTCTCTTTGTCTCTTTACCGAGATTGCGTGAAGAGGTTAGACAATTGAGCAATCAGTGGAGTTGGTTACCAATGCGTCACCCGAAAATCTAGTAGAACGGATTTTGACCTATGCGGCCCGCCCGCTGTCAGAATTTAACAAATACGAAGTTCTGGAGATGCTAGAGACCCTGCATAACAAAGCCGCTGACGGCAACCATGATAGGAAGAAGTACTATCGGCTCGTCTATCAGACAGCTAGGGAGAAGGTGGATTCGTCGAAAGACCACTTCAAGGATCTTGTTATGCGCCTGTTAGGAGATAAGGACCATGAGAAGGTCCTAGACATTGTGTGTAAAGTAGAGAAATGACAGAAATCAAATCGTAAGAAATCTCGGCCGGAGAGGGAGGATAGAGGTGCCGGTGTGGCGCGTTCCTCACGTCTTTTCAACATTGAGAAATTGTCACGCAGATCGGATGAAAGAAATTTTGATCACTGACAATGGGTTAAAATGTCAGTGTTATTGCTCAGTCTAAAGTGGTTTTCAGTTTAGAGGTAACGAAAGTGTTTTGCTTTGATTTGATATGTAGCTTATGCGGATTACTATGGGTACGAGTTCTTCTTTGGGGGAGGGAGGTTGATTTAAGTTAAAATTAGACTGCTGTTAAGTTTTCGAAATTAATTGTGCAATTTGGTTTTGATTTAGTTGCCCTCAGTAATATGGTTGATTTATTTGTACGATATATAGATCATAAACAGACGGTAGCTGCTGTAAAAGAAAAAGAAAAACTGAAAACTTGGTTATTTGTTCCCCATCAGTCACTATAAATATGTGTCTCTGCTTCAACTTTATTTATATGGATTTTAGTTTTGCTTGTTGTTGGTTTAGTTTTATATCAGTCTTTTCAATTGTGTGTTAAATGATTTTACATTTTCTGGGCACTAAAAAACCGTACAACATTCTCTTATCATGGAAAAAAAGCCGTTTTTTAATCAATCGGAAAAAAGGCCAAACATTATTTGCTTCCGCGTGTTTTCTCACCCTTGGCGCAGGCTACGCACTTTTCATTCAGGGTTTTGATAAGTCCAGTGTTATCTGCCTTTGATTTTAAGATTTCCAGGGTCCAGAGGTCCGCAATTTCAATCATAGTGCCCACTACCATCTTTCTCTGTGGCTAAAAACTGACTTGGTTAGTTACGTATCCAAGGTGAATTAAAGTGTCAGAATAAAAAAATGACTACTCTTTGTGTGTGTAGTCTAGGCATAAATAGATTGTGTTCAGCAACTTTTGAGCAACTTTTAGCGTCTTGATCAACTTTTTGTAGTACCAGCAACCTAGGGCAACTTTTGCCTTCCTTGGCAACTTTTGAGCAACAAATTGATATAAAGCCGATCCAAACCATAAAAGTCGTTTCATTTCGAGGGATTTTTATCTTTTTCTATCTATTTTTTTATTATTATTTTTTTTTTTTTATCTATTATTGAAATTATGTTGAGTTTAAAGAGTATTTGATTACAACAAAGTATTTATATTTCTCATATAACAATGGCTTTTTGGACTCTTTTAATGATTGTAAGAATATTTAATGAAAATGTTTAAATGGCAACAAACAAACAAACACGTTTTGAGTATTTATCTAAAACAAAACGACTCTAGAGCAAGCACCTTTTCTAAATTTTGGTGGCAACTTTTTGATATTTGAGCAACTTTAAGGTATATTGTGAAGCAACTTTTCCTGAATTTACTACCACAATCTATTCATGCCTAGTGTAGTCGCATGTACGTATATAGCGGACCTACTTTTGTTATGACGAAACTTTTTCATGGGGAAATTGCTTACGACACATAAAGGACAAACGAATAATGATCAAAACTATTTGAACATGAAAAAAGGAAATGTCGAATTCAAAAAGTAAATTGAATGCGGCCAATTTTATATCCTGAACGTTTCAATCTTCTCCCCAAGATAATGGAAAGTCTTCAAGGCAGTGATAGTAAAGATAGTTTTCACACGCTGATTCATAAACGAGTCAGATTCCATTTGCCGGACAACAAGCCTGAAACGATGCTCCACTATTGGCAGAATCAACAACCAATCAACAAGCGAGGCTCGCGACTGTCATGGCTTCTCAGATTCTCCTGGCGAAGACCGGTGACTGCCTTATTCGTGAGCACTGCAGTTCTTGCTGGCTCCGTACCTTGCATGGTATTCCTGGGATTTGTCTTTGCTACATTTCTCATTTCGTTTGTTGTGTTTGTCATGGCCGAGTCCTCGCTCGTGGGCGCGGGGCTGTTTGCTCTAGTCCTAGTCCTCTCGGTGCCTCTGTGTTGCGCGGCAGCCTCGACTGCATGTTTGGTCGCCTGTTGGTGGGCTGTGGGTTACCTGCAAGATTCTCTTTCTAATATGGCAGAGCCCGCTGAAACGGCTTTCCATTACTTTGTGGGTCTTTATGTACCACGCAGGGTTAAGGACGTCATTTACGCATTTTTAAAAATAGACGGAAATGCAAGTGGCTTGGAGTATGAGAACTTAAAAGATCTACTCAAGTCAGAAACGGTATCTCAAGACAAATCAGAAACGTTATTTGATGATTGAACCAAAGTCAACTCAAAAGGCGTTATGAAATGGTACAGTACGGTTTTCAGGTCGTTTACTGGTTGGTTACAAACCGGAGGCAGCTAAATTTTTTGGACAGCACAAAATAAGGATGTGTCCGAAGCGATCACCAACAAAACATTGCAAAACAAGGTTACACAATGTTACGTGCGCGTTAAAACCTCACAACGTTGCTAAAAAGCGACTGTGACAAGAAATTCACGAAACATTGAATGCATACTGAAGGACAAAACTCAGCTATGAACTGCAGATTTAATTTGCCCTCATGTCTGTTGATTACCACTTTCAAAATGAAAATTGATCACGTGAAATAAAGGACATCTTTTTCGCCTTAATTTAGATCTTTCTCAGTTCTGCTATACCTTTACACAAAAAGTATACAGTAATCTAAAGGTAATATGCAGGAATGAATAACATGAGTAACGGCATTAATTCTTCGCATAGCGTTATTAACACAGCGCGCGAAAACAAAAACATCAATTTAGCGATTCCCACTAAATTATTTATTTCTCCGCAGTTTATTCGTTTACAACATTACATTACTAAAGCATTTCTTTCTTTTTCTTGAAAGTTGTCACTGAGGTTTTACTGTGTTTGCGATGCTTGGTTATCAAGCATCTCGTCACGTGATACAGTCTCATTCAGGGTACCGGTTCTCCACGGCTGAAAAAGAACAAAGAATGATGTGTCAGTTATAAACAGAAAAATAAAGGAAGCTCCCAGTACAGTGGAACCCCGATATAACGATCTTCGATATAACGATATTCCCGATATAACGATGAATATGTTATGTCCCGGCAAAAGTAAAATGTATGGGACGAAACCCCGATATAACGATTCCTCGATATAACGATATAATTTTACTGCCCCCTTGGCATATCGTTATATCGGGGTTCCACTGTATCAGCCAAGTCCCTAGGCGTTCTCTCTTGTTTCGGTGACCGCGCAAAGCCTGGGACGGGAGTGCTCTTTGGTGACGTCACCGATCAGGGTCGAACCTAGACTACTCTGAGCCGAGCCGGAATGCCAAGGGACTGGGTGGCCAAGTTTGTCACTCAGCAGTAAGATCCATTCCTAAAGGGCAAGACCATAATCTCAATTTCCAATTCCGCCAAACGGCGTGGAATTGAACTCATTCAGCCATTCTACAAAAAGGCCAATCATAAAAAATAAACAAACAAACAAACAAATAAAAAAAAAGAAAACTCCACAAAAATAATGATGGGCCTTAGCTGGAATAAAATCGGAATTGTAAACAAGAATACTCAAAATCTTCAAAATAAGCATACTCAAAAATGTCAATATCGTAGTTTCCAACAAACACTTGGAGAAAAACACACAGATTAAAAATCTCTCAACGATACTACAGGACTAAAAGATCCAGCTTACAATAACGTTTTCGGGAATCATCAGTTCATAATTTAAAACAAATCTCGTAGCTTTCCATTCCAATGAACGTTTTTTTATTCAATTTTGTTGCTTACACCAGCTATGGACGGACAAGATCTCTGAAAAGCGTAATAAAGGAATTTAATATAGTCTGGCTGCTAATTCATTGAAATTAGTAAGAGGAAGGTAACCTACCTGTATATTTTACAGTTTGGCCAATGTGAGTCCGCGGATGATGGTTCAGGGGTCCATGTGCCGTCAGGATTGCATACGTAACGCATGGCTGCGAGGTATTCAACGTCATAGCCCGGGTCACATGACATACGACAAGAAACTTTCTGAGTGTTTAGGTCTTCTTGACAGTCCAGCCTGCCATGCGCTGGTGGTGTCCGGCCTTTGCATTTGAGTTCTGTAGAAAAGGCAAAATATATTCTTAAAGAGTCCTTTAAGAAAAGTTTTCAAAAGAAAAAGCGTCAAAATCCAGATCGTGTTCTTTTATATTGCTAGGAGAAAAAATAACCAATATAACACCCAAAACGGTAATAACATATTAAGTAGTCATGACCGATCATGACAGGACTAACCAACGAGGAAATTCAGTCAAAAGTCTTAAAATGCCGCTGTTCTGTTTTCCCGTATTGTTTAGAGATTTTTAAAGGGATATTTGCATAAGCAATACAGTCTAATATCTTTAGATTTTCTAGCTCAATATTATATGAAGTTGAGTGGCGAAACTTTAAGGAACAATATCCCGTTACCCAAATTTGAGAGCTGTTAAAACAGTTATCTTTCCGAAAATCGTAGTTGGCGTTTTCCCGTTCCCAATTAACATTTTTACCTCTCCGAAAACAACAGGTGTTATATCTCCCATATAACGAAGGTTCGAAGTGACATTTAACTAAAGAAATCTGAGGGGTTAACAGGCCTTCTGAACACATATTCACCGCCGGAAATGGTCCGTTGGGTGCCCCTGTTCATGAGTCAGCAAAGTTTTCAAGTAATAGATGTTTTGGAATTTGTGCTACGTACTTTGGGTCATTCCACAGAACATAAACCGGACATTAGATCTCATTAGGCAGACTGTGGGGTCCGCTTAAAATCCTTTTACCAAATAGCAAAGATAACTTTAACGCCGGAAATGTTGTTATGCTCGCTTAATTCAAAGTTATTTAATCGCACTAGGTTTTATTTTGATAAGAGTACCCATGATTTCTGAAGTCAGCATAGTGAAACGCAAGCTAGCCCTAATTATGAAGAGGAAATGACACTATTTTGTAAAACATGCCGCTTGTTTGTTAGACAGAAGCAGGTTGTTCTTCTGTGCGTGTTTTTTGCCTTCTGCTTGTATCACAATCCAAACAGGGACGGCGGAGCTGGGAGGGGGCTGGAGCTTCAGCCTACCCCCCAATATTTCCGAAAAAAATATAGACTTACTAAGAGATAAGTCTCTTAAGTCCCCCTCCTAACTTCAAGTCACTAGACAGTCCCCCCCCCCCCCATTGTGGAAAAATGTTCCGTCGTCCCTGAAAAAACATAGACTGCGAGCAGTCCTTCTGTGTGAAGCTTAGAATAAAGCGCAAGAAGGAAATGTCAATGAAAAATATTGGGGCGAGATTTTTCCACCCGCGCTCTTTTTCGCTTCAAACTCGACGGACTAAGAAGAAAGAGAGAACGCTGGTAGTCTATCAAACGGGGTTAGTGAAGGAGAGGGGGTGGGGGGGGGGGGGAAGGGGGAAGTGGTATACCCAATATACTTGAAAAACCTGTACCCAATAAATTAAACCAATATTTTCCTTCCAAATCATGCAAAATACAAAATTTTGCAAAAACGCAGTATACTTTATACCCAAAAATGCCCAAGTTCAGTGTAAAAACACTGTATATCCTATTTTAAATTCCCCTGTATACCGTATACCGTATACCTCAAAACCAACTCTGAACTTTGAATTTTGAAGTTGATGAAGTTGCTCTGGGCGAGAACGAGAACAAGAATGACAGCGAAAGCGAATGGCAACCCGTTAAATCAAACAAGTCCAATTACCCTAAACGAGGGAAGACGAAAAAGAAAGGCAAAGCTAGTTCCCAGAACCAGCAACTACAAACAGAAAACAACGATACTAGTGAGAACGACCAAGGGGAGCAAAAACCCAATGAAGGCACAATCATTGTTGGAGATTCGATTGTCAAAGGTTTACGCAAGGACTTATTAAGTCGGGCAGCTAAACGGCGCGTTACTGTGAGAAGTTTCCCTGGTGCTACAACCACAGACATGAAGCATTATCTGCAACCAAGCTTGGCTACAAAATCGAAGGCGATAATCCTCCATGTCGGAACAAATGATCTGAAAAATTCATCCTCTGCTCGGAATGTGGCGGAGAAAATCGTCGACCTAGGAAATATACTCGAGAAACCTGTACCCAATAAATTATACCCAATATTTTCCCTCCAATTCATGCAAAATACAAAATTTTGGAAAAACACAGTATACTTTATACCCCAAAATGCCCAAGTTCAGTGTAAAAACACTGTATATCCCATTTTAAATTCCCCTGTATACCGTATACCGTATACCTCAAAACCAACTTTGAATTTTGAAGTTGATGAAGTTGCTCTGGGCGAGAACGACAACAAGAATGAAAGCGAGAGCGAAAGCGAATCATTCAAACACGCTCAACATGCCCTCAACACTGGCGAAGTACTAATTAACAACTTGAGTGAGAAATTCTCTAAAGAAATTGCAAAGGTCTGGTCCGAAATAAGCGGCATTAAATCCAGTCTAACTAATAGAGACGGATTACGGCCACTACAACAAGAACTAGACGAACTGCGGCTTAAATGCACAACTTATGAATCTACCATTGACCATCTACCATTATCTGCAACCAAGCTTGGCTACAAAACCGAAGGCGATAATCCTCCATGTCGGAACAAATGATCTGAAAAAAATCATCCTCTGCTCGGAATGTGGCGGAGAAAATCGTCGACCTAGCCAATATACTCGAGAAACCTGTACCCAATAAATTATACCCAATATTTTCCCTCCAAATCATGCAAAATACAAAATTTTGGAAAAACACAGTATACTTTATACCCAAAAATGTCCAAGTTCAGTGTAAAAACACTGTATATCCTATTTTAAATTCCCCTGTATACCGTATACCGTATACCTCAAAACCAACTTTGAATTCTGAACTTTGAATTTTGAAGTTGATGAAGTTGCTCTGGGCGAGAACGACAACAAGAATGTAAGCGAGAGCGAAAGCGAAAGCGAATCATTCGAACACGCTCAACATGCCCTCAACACTGGCGAAGTACTAATTAACAACTTGAGTGAGAAATTCTCTAAAGAAATTGCAAAGGTCTGGTCCGAAATAAGCGGCATTAAATCCAGTCTAACTAATAGAGACGGATTACGGCCACTACAACAAGAACTAGACGAACTGCGGCTCAAATGCACAACTTATATGAATCTACCATTGACCATTTTGAGAAAGAAAGGGCTAGCCTCCTTGAAGTAATCAAAATACTTTCTTCTGATCAATCGTCAGGATCACACGATCCACAACCTGCTTCCGCCGAAGATTCGTAAGGATCATACGATAAACAACCTGCTTCCGCCGAAGATTCGTTAGGATCACACGATAAACAACCTGCTTCTGACGACTGGCAACCCGTTAAATCAAACAAGTCCAATAACCCTAAACGAGGGAAGAAGAAAAAGAAAGGCAAAGCTAGTTCCCAGAACCAGCAATTACAAACAGAAAACAACGATACTAGTGAGAACGACCAAGGGGAGCAAAAACCCAATGAAGGCACAATCATTGTTGGAGATTCGATTGTCAAAGGTTTACGCAAGGACTTATTAAGTCGGGCAGCTAAACGGCGCGTAACTGTGAGAAGTTTCCCTGGTGCTACAACCACAGACATGAAGCATTATCTGCAACCAAGCTTGGCTACAAAATCGAAGGCGATAATCCTCCATGTCGGAACAAATGATCTGAAAAATTCATCCTCTGCTCGGAATGTGGCGGAGAAAATCGTCGACCTAGCCAATATACTCGAGAAACCTGTACCCAATAAATTATACCCAATATTTTCCCTCCAAATCATGCAAAATACAAAACTTTGGAAAAACACAGTATACTTTATACCCCAAAATGCCCAAGTTCAGTGTAAAAACACTGTATATCCCATTTTAAATTCCCCTGTATACCGTATACCGTATACCTCAAAACCAACTTTGAATTTTGAAGTTGATGAAGTTGCTCTGGGCGAGAACGACAACAAGAATGAAAGCGAGAGCGAAAGCGAATCATTCAAACACGCTCAACATGCCCTCAACTCTGGCGAAGTACTAATTAACAACTTGAGTGAGAAATTCTCTAAAGAAATTGCAAAGGTCTGGTCCGAAATAAGCGGCATTAAATCCAGTCTAACTAATAGAGACGGATTACGGCCACTACAACAAGAACTCAGGGGCACCCATCGAGAATATAGTTCAAAACCACTTAAAGATAGCACCGTTGAACGTATTTTAGTATTTAAACGGTAGATATATATCCCCTAAAAATTTTTTATCTGTTCGGATTTCCTAGCTGAAAGTCTAGTGATCAAAGTTAAAGGGATCAAAACTTACCTTTTCGAAAAAATTCAGCCAGAGAAGGGCTCCCGAAAATTCTAGGTGACCTTTTTAGAGTTAAAATCCGTTAAAAATGAACAATTATACCATTTTTTAGATATTCGAAAATCCTAGGAAAGGCAGGCAAGCAAAAAAATTTACAATGAATGTTCCGAAAATTCTAGATCTCAAATCGTCTTCCGAACAGATATTTTAACGAAATATTCCGTTGGGTTCCCCTGAGAACTAGACGAACTGCGGCTCAAATGCACAACTTATGAATCTACCATTGACCATCTTGAGAAAGAAAGGGCTAGCCTCCTTGAAGCAATCAAAATACTTTCTTCTGATCAATCGTCAGGATCACACGATCCACAACCTGCTTCCGCCGAAGATTCGTTAGGATCACACGATAAACAAGCTGCTTCTGATGACTTGCAACCCGTTAAATCAAACAAGTCCAATAACCCTAAACGAGGGAAGAAGAAAAAGAAAGGCAAAGCTAGTTCCCAGAACCAGCAACTACAAACAGAAAACAACGATACTAGTGAGAACGACCAAGGGGAGCAAAAACCCAATGAAGGCACAATCATTGTTGGAGATTCGATTGTCAAAGGTTTACGCAAGGACTTATTAAGTCGGGCAGCTAAACGGCGCGTAACTGTGAGAAGTTTCCCTGGTGCTACAACCACAGACATGAAGCATTATCTGCAACCAAGCTTGGCTACAAAATCGAAGGCGATAATCCTCCATGTCGGAACAAATGATCTGAAAAATTCATCCTCTGCTCGGAATGTGGCGGAGGAAATCGTCGACCTAGGAAATATGATTGCTACAAACTCTCCTAACACTAGTGTAACCATTTCTGCAATCACACAAAGAAGAAAGTAAAGGACTGCAACAAAGTTTTAAAAACATTTTGTAATCAAAATGGCTGGGGCTTTGTCGAACACTTGAACATCGACGAAACATGTCTGAACAATTACAAACTCCACCTTAACAAGAAAGGTATTGCAATCCAAAGACAATGCTAATGTGAAAGCTCTTCTTAACATAACAGATATTTATGGATTGGAACAACTCATTAATGAACCTACCAGAATTACACCTACTACAAGTACTTTAATTGATCTGATTTTCACAAATCGGGCAGAGAATGTAAGTGATCACAGTTTAGTTTATGCATATCGAAAAATTTCAATTCCCACTTTCTCCAAAGGAGTTAACTTGATAACATATAGACAGTTTAAACATTTTAATAGCGCAAATTTCTATGCGGATATTTTAGCCCAACCCTGGGATGATATAAAGAAATTGTATGATCCTAATGATATGTGGAGGAGGTGGAAAGAATTATTCCTGAATGTATGTGAAAAGCACGCACCGATGAAGACCAAACGGACACGAGATTCTAAATCACCATGGATAACCACTATTTTAAAAAAGCGGATGAATTTCAGAAACCGCCTCAAAAGAAAGGCTATTAAGACAAAGGATCCATTTATTTGGAACCAATTTTGAATGGTTAAAAATCAAGTGAATTGGGAAATTAACAGCGCTAAAAAAGCGTATTATGAAAATGCCTTCAACAATTGTTGTGGGGATCAAAGGAAAACATGGAAAACAATCAATGAACTGACCTCACGAAAATCCAATAAAACTGCTATTAATGAAATGGAATATAGTGGGGTAAAATCTGAAGTTCAAACAGATATAGCAGAAATGCTAAACTGCTTTTTCACAGAAGTTGGGCCAGGCCTTAGTGGAGACGTAACAGAAGTTGATAAATCCTTCGACGAATTTCTTACCGCAACTGATAAAAATTTTGTTTTTGAAAAAACAACACCTACACGTGATTTTGCACTACTATCAAAGCTTTGTAGGTCAAAGGCAACAGGATTAGATAATATTTCAGCGAAACTTCTAAGGGAATGTCCTGATTTACTGGCGGAATCTCTCACTCATATATTTAATCAATCCCTAATGACGGGTATCTTTCCCGATGAGTGGAAATCTGCCAGAGTCACTCCATTGTATAAAAATTCTGGGAAGCGTTCTGATCCGACGAATTATCGGCCAATATCAGTAATTCCAGTTGTGGCCAAAGTCTTTGAACGGATAATTTACGATCAACTTTATCATTATTTAACAAAAAACAACTTTCTCTCGTGCCACCAATCTGGTTTTCGGTCTCTGCATTCTACGCTCACTGCACTTATCGAAGCAACAGATAGCTGGGCCTTGGATATAGACCGTGGTCTTGTTAATGCCGTAGTCTTTTTAGATCTCAAAAAGGCATTTGATACAGTAGATCACGATATTTTGTTGCGAAAATTGCAATACTATGGGAATTGTTGAACCAGTCATCAATGCTTTGCTTCTTATTTAGATAATCGAACACAGATTTGTCATATTAATTCTTGTAAGTCAACTCCGAAATGTCTAAGATGTGGTGTTCCCCAGGGAACAATTTTGGGACTTCTTCTGTTTTTGATATATATTAATGACTTACCACACTGTCGGACATATTCGGAACCCAGAATGTACGCAGATAATACTAGCCTAACACTTGCTAGCACTGACATTGAGCATATAAATTATCGCCTTAATCACGACCTGAGAAATGTGTACGAATGGCTGTCTGCTAACAAGCTTACTCTAAATATGACGAAAACTGAGTTTATGCTTATTGCATCAAGGCAGAAGTTATCACAATTTATGAAAAGTCCCTCTCTTACTATAAATGAGAACGCAATAGAACAAGAAACCTCTGCTAAATCCCTCGGAGTTTATGTTGATCAAAATATAAACTGGGAGTGTCATATTGAAAACATTTCTAAGAAGATAGCTTGTGCCATTGGTGCAATTAAACGAATTCGGCATCTCACTCCATTTAATATTTTAATCAAAATTTATAATAGCCTTATTCAACCACAATTTGATTATTGCAACGTAGTGTGGGGAAGCTGTAACAAGGGCCTTGCTGAAAAACTGCAAAGGCTTCAAAACCGCGCAGCTCGTACCCTAATGTCTGCGAGCTATGATAGTAATTTAAATGATTTGTTCCGGACACTGGGGTGGAGAAGACTCTATTATCAAAGATTGAAACAGAACTCTATCCTAATGTATAAAACATTACATGGTATGACTCCTGATTATCTGAGATCAAGATTCGTATATCGTGACGATGTTAGTGCTTATCGTTTAAGGAATACCGAAAACAAATTCGTTCTTCAACAACCTCGAACTGATTATCTCAAGAAAAGTTTTTCATACAGTGGACTGCTCAGTTGTGGAACAACTTACCTGTAGACCTAAGACAAGCATCTTCACTGGCCGATTTCAAATCTAAATTAAGTCGGCACAGTTTGAAGTAATATCTAAATTTTAAGTAAATTTTAGACACGGCCTCCATGAAAAGCAGACTTTTCTTTTGTTATTTTGAATTTGTTGTTATTAAATTTTTGTAGTTAGTTAGATAGGTAGATAGTCCAGTAACTTAATTGACTGATGGAAAAACCGTGTATAAATAAAGTTATCTTATCTTATCTAACCCTGGCCGACCCTGAAGAAAAACAAGGTGGTAAAGTTGTACTCACACCGAGCTACACCGCAAAAAAAACACATCAGACTGACCGGAAATATTTTTAAGTGCGAGAAAGTCTCCCTGTGAAATCAACATTTTAAAAGTACTATACCTTGGTTGGAAGATTACTTTCGCATGTTATTTCGCTCATACTCCGCTCTTCCCTTCTGTCCCCGTACCCCTAGTCCCCCTCCGTACCCCTACTCCCCCCCTCCCGTCTCGTATCCCTAGCTGAAGAAAAAGTGAAAAAAGCATCAAAAGTGCAATGAAGGTAACAAAAGTGCGTGGGACATATTCAGCATTAACATTATTTAACGATTTCATAATCGTTTGCGCTGTTCATAAAGTACAAGAAGCAGAGAGAACACTGGCGACGTCTTCCGCCAGTCGAGTGAGTCGACCCGGTTTAAAAAATTTCCTTTGGACTGGACTTCAAGGACTGGACTGGACTGACTAGTGAAACGATCGCGAAGACCAGCACAATTCGAGCTGTCCTGCACTCACGCTATCCTGATCGACGGCTATCTCTGAGGCTCCACTAAAAGATGGCTTTTAGCAGCCCCTAGCAGCCCCTAGTACTTATTCTTAATTAGACCTTCATGTCCAACAAACCTCTGAAATGTTATTAAATACCAGCCAACATAACACTCCCCAAAACAAACCGGACAAAATTTATGATCCCCAAAATATTTATATGTCCGACAGTTGCATATTTCTCCCCTCCCTCCCCTGCATCCAACTCCTCCCCTCCCCTTCCCGTCGATTCTAACAAGGGTTCCACTTGTGTCTTTTAACAGTTCATCAGTGAAAATAGTAAATGCTGTAAAGGAAGCAGATAAAATCCCAATCCACGGGTGTCTGGGCAAGAAACAGAGACGGACGAACAAAAGGTGGTGGACAAGCAGCCGAAAATTTTAGGCCACGAGCAAAGAAACGAAAGCGCGCAGTGGTCGAATTCTATTAAAGCGATACTGATTTAAAACAGAAAAATAACAAAATCAAATAGAATTATTGACTTACGGCTGAAATCGACGCTAGTCGAAGAGCATGCTCCGAACACAATTCCAAAAAGAAACAGGGCTTTGAAATACATTTCTCTCGATAGCTTGACACGAGGAAGGTACACGTAGTTGCGTCCAGATATTGTTTGACTGTTCTTGCCGCGTCGCACGTATAAATGTAAATTGATTCCCTTCAGGGAAATCTGAAACGTACATGCAGGAAATAATGCATTGCGAATTAAAACAATTTTAATAACTGCTTAAACAAATACAAATTTATGGACCGGTAAACAGTGTGAGAGAAGTGGCTTTGTGAAGCTATACAAAACTGACAAGTCATTTAAAAGTCCTATTTACCCCGATTTACCCGGCTGCAGGTGAATAATCAATATATCTCAGTATTTCACCCTGGGGCAGGTATGTCGTCTAATGTTGCCGTCCATTGGCGCCGCTTGAAATTCTCGCTCGAAAAACTGCCGCGCACAGGGCCTGATTTCAGTGATTTCGCCGCTTGATATTTACTTCTGATATTAAGTTTGGAATAAAACAAAATAAAAACCGAGAAATTAACTCTCTGGTGCCGGGATATACAATTAAATGTCAGAGGTGCAAATTACATGAATATTGAACACTTCAGCCACCTGACAGCTGAGACAGCTGACATAACGAGAAAAATAAAATGAAACTGGCTTTTACATTACATTCATTACAGTTTCTGTGTTTTTGTGATAGCTTGTTTGTTAACATGTAACTTGTCAGAGGTCGTCCGGTGACTGCGGTGAAAACAAATGAGCAAAAAAAAATACCACGGGGCGCGTTATGGCTCGTCACGCAGGTTGCGTGACAAGCCAAACGAATGTCTGCGTTGGAGGCTACCTGTACGGTTCGTGTTGATGAAATTCTATTCGCACGACCTGTTATAGGGAGCGTCGGGTTCGGCCTGGTCATACAAGGGACGATTTATCAGCATGGGTACCTGGCTTTAAAAGATTTTCTCGCGATCTTCCTTTGTAAGTCAATTTTGATTTGGCGACCAAAGACTCGAAAGACACCGTTATCTTCTGCTGTGTCCTGAGGATGTTTAGTCATAAATATTTCATTCTGTTAACAAGTTCCGTCAAATATTGGGATTGTGGACATTGTTATGTGGTCGATTGTGCGAGGAAAACGCGTAACCCTCCCACGTCCACGCGCGCGCCCAAACCTGCGCGTGCTACGCATGCTATTTCCTTCTACATTCTTCGCTCACCACATATGCAATATTAGCCTACGTTGAGTTGAATCACGCTCTATTAAAGCTGAAACTTGTTATATACATGAAAAATTTACCACCTTCGATAAGTTTCTCCTTGAGGCGGTCTTTTCACCCTTAGCTTCGGAGCCTACGAGCACTCAAAAGTCAACACAGGAAACCATAAATTAAAGACTTAAAACGCAAGGCAAATTGGCTTAATTTGTGGGTCATTTCCTGTAAGGATTAGGATGATCCGTTAGTTCCACACTGCGTGTATTTCGTGTTTAAGTTCACATATCTAGTGTTATCGTCTGAACGGATCTGATACTCTACAGCTTGAGGGCCGAAGACAACACGACTATGAAAATGACTTCATCGACTTTGTACTTCCGGTTTCCGCTGAGGTCCTTTCCACTGAGGTTGGAAGTCACGAACAACGTTCTTTTCCACGGCTTCTCTCAGACGGACGACACGTTCACACTAGACGAACTAACTGAAGACTCCTGGGCTAAATTCAAACTCTACTGAAATAAGTAAAACAAACTGGAAATGTTAACAACTTGAAAAGGCCCTTATGAAGAGCTTACCTTTTTTCGGCTGGTGCGAAGCTTTATTTCTGATCGGAATTTTAAGTTTCAAAAATGCAGGCTTTGAATATCCTGAATAGCGAAGCGCGCGAGTGACGTCACGACTCAGACAAGACTCAGACAAACAAACCGAAATTGCGGACGATTTTCCTAAAACACTTTCTAAAGCAGCCGGTATTCCTAAAACACTTGTATAAACCCAAAACTTCGCCTAGATTCCTTCTATTTCTCTCAGAACACGCCGATGTTTGTTGCATGAGCCTTGTGCGTGCGTGGCGGTTATATTCACTTGCATTCTATTTTTAGACCTCGCGCGCTTCGCTATTTCAGACATCCCTCTCTGGGTTAGCCTGCGCCGCCGACGAAACTAAATCCTGACCGGGGTTAGGTTACGTCTGCGACGCAGGCTATCTCTGGTCGCCTGCTTCCCTTCTCAGAAGCAAGGCAACCAGAAAGGGACGTCTGAAATTCAGGCTTGGCAATTTGGGCAGTAGACCACAAGCTTCAAAGCGGCAAAAAAACTCCCTAACCAAAAATTCTCTGAACGCTCTGTAATATTTTCTCTTACGTGGTTTGCAATAGGAATAGGAAGAAATTATGCGTGTTAAATCTAATCCAGTTATAGCCTCGTGTGCTTTCCATGTGCTTATATTCAGAAGAGCTTATCATCGGAAGGATTATTTACTAGTTCATTTGAGAAAGCCTCATAGGGGTGGGGGCGAAAATTTTCGCTATTTGGTTTGTTTCTGGTTCAATTGCTTACCGCCTGGGCAGGCGACTCAAGGGCTAAACCAACTCGTACAGGGAAAACTTTATTTAAAGATAAATATATTTCTAACTAACACAAGCGATAACCGATGTCAACAAAATATTACAAAGAGTTTAATAAAATTTATCTAAATCTTTAATTATCGTTTCTGTTGAGGGCCTGAGACAAAACTCTAACTTCCAGTCCACTCGCGGCTTCACAACACGTGACCACTACAAGCGTGCAAGGCGACTAGGGAACTGGGGATGACACTAGGGATCGCATGCCACAAACTACAGCGCCGTCCTTTATTCATATTTTCCTGTGTATAGCCATTATGAAACGTTAAAGAGAGGTATTGTACATGTATAACACTTTATATCGAGTATTTTTCTCTTTCGTTCCAAGGGCTGAACTAAAATTATATTATGGCGCTATTTTTTAAACAGAAGTGACGAACTAGTAAGTAAACCCTGCTGATGCACAACCATACAAAATTCACAGGAACATCTAATTTAATAAATTTCTCTTGAGAGTTAATTTAAGGAAGAGTCATCGAGATACAAACAGAGCTAACTAAAACAAATAGGTCCCACTTCAAAACCGAATTCATTTGAATTGAGAAATTCTCCAGGGGCGAAGTCCACTATGGGCATTTGATTAAGATCTTCAGTTTCCACATGGACAACTGCTTTCCAGTCTTTACGGACCTGAAGGAAAGATGACATAAATCAGTCTAGCAAGACTACAGCACAACGGTTTTTGAATGACGTAACAGAAGCTGACGATCACGTGCCCTTGTCAGTGGCCAGTCAAAGCCAAACTTTTTCATTTTATAGTTGGCTGTTGACTTCGGATCGAATGTCACCAAAATCTGTGGATGGTTCGCGCAACAAGTGGCGTGGTCAGGGTAGGCCTACTAATGCCTCGACGTCATCAAGGAAGTAGACCTGACTGACTGACTGACTGACTGACTGGTTGACTGACTGACTGACTGACTGACTGACTGACTGACTGACTGACTGACTGACTGACTGACTGGCTGACTGGCTGACTGACTGACTGACTGACTGACTGACTGACTGACTGACTGACTGACTGACTGACTGGCTGACTGACTGACTGACTGACTGACTGACTGACTGACTGACTGACTGACTGACGGACGGACGGACTGACTGACTGACTGACTGACTGACTGACTGACGGACTGACTGACGGACTGACTGACTGACTGACTGACTGACTGACTGACTGACTGACTGACTGGTTGACTGACTGACTGACTGACTGACTGACTGACTGACTGACCGACCGACCGACTGACTGACTGACTGACTGACTGACTGACTGATGCCCTCTCCACCGTATTGCGATGTATAGGTGAACAATTACAAAAGACGCTTGTTGGCTTAGTTGTAAATATTTTTCATGGACGTACCTGCGTAATCTTGACGCTCGGATCGTTTTTCATGAGGGATAAGATACCGTCATTAGCTCCTTGTAGTCTGATGGCTTTCTCTACTGCGTTACTCTTGCTGTCGAAGCAACCTTGAGATCCGACGCAGGTCACATTGAATGTTTGTGTTGCTTTCTCGCTCAACAGTCGCAGGAAGTTCAATTGTGTTTTGCCAACACCAGTGTATGAAATCTAAAAACAGTAAATCTACATCACTTTTTCTCTCTCACTGATTCGTGTAATCCACGCATGTGTAGAACGATTTTCAATTGAGTGTCGTAAAACCAAAACCAAAGTAATCCCTCTGGCCAATCACAAAAGACACAGACAAACCACTGAACCAATTAAAACTTAAAGCAAATACATGTAGCCGGTGGGAGGGGCGGGAAAACGTGCGCGAGCGACTCGCGATTAGTTTTAGTTTCGCTTCTGTTCGGTTGAGAAAATGGCGCGAGTTTTTTAACCAATCACTAAGCGTAGGAATGCAAAATCAAAGCAAACGCGAATTAATTTCAACACTCAAGTGAAAACCGCTCTAATGCTACGCAACTAGAAGTATTGTTTCTCGTACTGCTACAATCTTTGACAAAACTGTCGAGAAACTTACCTTTTTAGCGACATATTTAGGTCATAAAGGGTACGCTGGCTTTCCCCTCTCTTCGCTCAATGTTGTTTTCAACCAAGAATTATTCGAAGCAACCTTCTAAAACAACATTGAACGGAAGGAAGGGGGAAATGACAAAATTTGAATGTTTTTATTTAAGGACGTTTGCGCTAACTGTTTATACGCATCCCTACTGCGCACGTAATTCATGTCGCTACGTCACACCACGTCATGTATGAGCGCGCGCGCTGAGAAAACTTTCCAAACACATATTGGGTGAGTAGTCGTTGTGTTAACTTCGCTTGCAGTTTCCTCTCTTAAACGGTTGGTGACCCCCATTTTGGGATATATACCCTTTTGGGATAGACCTCTACTGACTAACAAAAATGAGCCAAATATGAATTTTAGAAGTTTATTATTCTTTTCATTTTCTATTCCCGCGCGCGATCGAATCAGTCACATTTTGCAGCATTTTGCTGTTTTGAACTTTTGCAAATCCAATTGTTAAAGGAAAGGTTTACTCTTAGGGACTTTAAAAGTGAAATATATAGTTCAATAAACCCACTCAAATAAATTCGGACAAAGGAAGTAGGCCTGCATCAATTCATTTAAAGTATTTTGTTGCCGGAAGCCGCAGAGGTCATATCGTGTGACGAAGTCAAATTTATCCAAATAAGCCCCTTCTTTCAGATATCGTATCTTAAACACGAATTCGGCGACCCCCAATTTTTTTTTTACATTTCTGACATAAGTAACTTCTAAACTAGAAGTGGTGAAAGTTAAAGAAAAAAAAAGCAATGCTGAAAGATTTTCGCGCGAACGTCCTTATGAAAGAGTATTATTTGCGCCAAACTCTCGTTTGTCTCAACTAGTTTTATCCAGTAGGTCAGCATGACCAAAAAAATAAACAACCAAAGAAAACGCATATTCTGTCACCTCATAACCATCTTCATATTCGCTGAACCATTCGGATCCGGAAAGCTTCTTCCACTTTTTGTTAGGAGCCTGTTCAGTGTCAGGAGACAAACGTAAAAAGTTAAATAGAACACTACAGCTTTCGTTACTGTACCGTGTGCGCAAAGAAGCCCGACATTTTACAATTAAAATTAAATTGCTCATAAAGAAGTACAGTAAAGTACCTTTATTTGCACACGATTCAGTTTAAAGCTACCTTACTATAGGAATATAACGAAGCATTTTAACAACGCAAACAAAATTTACGCGTAATAAAATTAACGCGAATTTATAAAAAAAAATTTGATTTATAGATGCTTATAGTTAAATAACGGGACGTCAGCGATTTGTTCCCTATATGAAAAACAGGCTTTAGAAGTAAGAATTGGCATACAGGGGTACCGATCAATACCCGGGTCGATAGCATTCACCGACTGGGCAACAGCCTGTCCCATTTCTGATAACTTTGGCTGAATTGTTGTCTCAGTTTTATTGGAAATAAAAGTCCTTTCTTACCGTGGGATACGGTGCGGGCTACAGCCGTTGATACGGCTTTTTGTGCCACTTGGAAATAGACAGTTAACAGGTAACCTCCTGTCTTTCTGAACCACGTAGAGTTGGAACACCAATATAGCATGAGGATCGATAGCATGAAAGATCGCAGTGGAAAGACTGAAAAAGAGTTGTACGTACCTTTTTAGTGTCTTTATCAGGATAGATACACGTCTGTCCACCAGCAGTGAAGTTACAGAACACTTCAATAGCATCTCCATTACAGCCGTGGTTAGGATCGATCCAGTACCGACCTAAAACATAAAGTATGTGTTGACATCAATGGCAAAATTGATAGTTGATTGATGCGATAACAGTCACCACCCATCCAGGGAGAGGTGTTGTTTTCTAATGTTAATCACCGAGGATCCCCTCTTCGTCAAAAGTATTTTCAGGGATGATCTATGCCCCCTGATTCCAACAATTCAAACTGTTCTCCTAAGTGTTTCCACAAAAAGGCTCTTTGTTCCTCAGAAAGAACATTCTCGTCCCCATAGCCCTTTCGTTTCTCTTAGCCGGCTTGGCACGAGAAAACGAAGGGCTCTGGGGACATAGGATTTTTGAATTAATTGGAATTTTTTGATTGGCTGTTTGGAACAAAGAGTTCCTAAACGGAAGTCGATAACGTAACGACCCTCCCGTACATTCTTTTGAAAGGTCATGACTGCATACATAAAGACCGGAAGTCCTTGAATCTAGGACTGGAAATCCTGTGTCCCCAGATCAAAGCCCTTCGTTTTCTCGTGCCAAGGCCCAGCCGGCTAAGAGAAACGAAAGGGCTATGGGGACGAGAATGCAAAAGAAACGAAAGTTTTTGACGGAATCACCAACCCAGGCCACAGCCGTCCGAGAATCGAGGCCTGGCCACTGAGAAACTGAGTAGTAGACCACTACCACTACTTCATCAGTAGTAGACCACTACTACTGATGAAGGCAGCACTGCCGAAACGTTTAGTATTTTACATTGAACTTTCCAGCGTTAAACTTTACATTTAATCCAATGTGTTCATTTAAATTAACGCTGCGCAGGATATTTTCGTATTTTCGTAATATCATTTATTTGTCAAACGTCAAGAGACAAAGCCACCAGCTCCACCTACCATCTTTCAGGTTTCCATGACACATATGTAAATCTTTACAAGTCCTCGCAGGGTTCGTTTGTGTTCCACTCGGTCGTTTAATGCTCTCAATTTCATCCTTCAGTGACTGGATGAGTCCTTGTGACTCTGACATGCCAGCATCTGAAGAATCCACAGATCTTCGTTTCCTGGTCTCTCCTTTGTCGGCGCCAACTTCTACTCTGCCGGGAGCCACTAAGTAACCGCTATTTAAGAACGAGCTCTGTTATAAAACGAAAAAGCTTACGTTAAAGAGGGAATGGCATAAAACATTTCCTGTACAACGGTGGTGTTTGTGAGTGACTTTTGTTTCATGTTTGCTGAGCTCTGTAATTAGCTAAAAAATCTCGGACAGTGTGCTCCAACCAATTTCTGCGATCTTAATTTCCATTAATGTTACCCCAATTTCTGGATCCTGTCCAGGCAGAGTCGACTTTCTCTCTTCTGCAAAATGTATTAACTTATATTTTGATCTCTTGCAATGCCTGCTTTCAGAAGGGCAGTTCGACATCTGAATCATAAACTTCTTATGATTTTAGCCAAGACATTCAAAGTCGAAATAAAATTTGCTTTTGTTGTCACCACAAACTGCACTTCGTTGTGTTAATCGCGTTAGTTTCCTTCATTTTAAAAATTCCCCCCTCTTTCGCATTAATTTCCTTTATATCAAGTTTCCCTCCAATTCGCGTTAATTTAAGTCGCGTTAATTTCAAATACCTTACCTAATTAACAGGAGCGTTAATTTCCTATGTTCCCCAGCGTTTACCACTGACGTGTCATTACAAAACGCCTTGCCCAAACAGCTCCCAGAAATCATTCTCAAGTTTTCACTCGAGGAGACAAGAGAAAGACTAGATATTCAGGCTGCATTCCTTATTCAACCAGCTATTGTAACAAGTAATCAAAATCCGTCCGTACTATTCTTCTTTCCCGATCCAGGCAATTTCAAGTGGCTGATGAAAGATGACCCGTTTTAAGCTAATCAAAATGCGTGACTTCAATACCCTTTCTACAAAAAACCTAGCCGAACTGAAGCAATAGACGGGCGTCGGCCGCTAGCGGGCTCGGCCCGTCGAAAAAGGAAATTAAACTTTTAAATTATAATATTCTATACTTACGATGTCTCCCGGAGGTCCCTGGAAAAAACAAATTACACAAATGAAAGTCAGAAAAATAACAGCAATTTTAATATTTTAAAACATTTAAGTTTAAAAAAGCACATTTGGTCAAGCAAGTGTGGCTTTCGGCAAATTTTCGTTAAGACCCGAAGAGTTTCCGGTTCTTTTTGTCCAATAAAAGTCATCAGGTCAGCTTGTCGTCATCAGGATTCGTCATGTTACTTAGCAACAGTCCTACCGACACCGACACCGCTGTTCAGCCAAATCACAAAGTCTGATTCAACAAAACAAAATATAAGCTTACGTGTTTCCCAACAAAGTAGACGCAAGTTTTGAAATATAAATTCGCGTACAGACTTGCAATAGGTTGACAAATGGTTACTCCAAAGTGCACACATGTTGTCAAAAAGCCATTTCAATGGTACGTGGCGGCGTATAAATGTTTCTCTCCATTAACTTGCGTCTACTTGCACTGGGTAACCAAAGACTGACGATCTGGCGTCGACGTACGTGAGAATGTAGTCTCGATCAAAGTCAACGCAAGTCATCAAAAGTACATGTGGCCAAACCGGGTCTCAAATAGACGCAAGTTACACCCTGGAACTTGTGATAACTCTTAGCCAGGTCTTGAACCACAGGAAGCCCAAGTCCTTGAAATTCCCATACAAACACTTATGTTTAGGCTGTAACGAAACTTGGGTTACCTGTGGTTGTGCATATATCAACAACAGAAAAAAATATAATTCTTACCGGAGGTCCAGGTGGTCCCTGAAGGAATGAAATGAAAAAACAAATTAGGAAAAAAGAAATGGATTTAAATTCAATTCAAAACAAGAATAACTCAAACTATAACTTCCTTCCTTCTGGGCGAATATTGGAAATGACAAGTAAAAAATACAGAGTTAGTGTGTATGGAAACTGCTGTGTTAAGTCCGTGAACGAGAGACAACAAAAAGTCAATGAACCAATAAAATCTCTTTGCAGGAACACGTGACTGGCGCCAAGCGCGGGAAAACGCGTGTGACCAAGTCGCGATGAGTTTTGGTTTCACATTTGATTGATTGACTAGGGGATGACGTAAAATCAGTAAAACAAATTCCCGATTATTGTCGACACTCTACTGAAGACTACTCTACTTAATTTACAAACTTGATAATACGTTAGTGAATCACTCTTTCATAACATTGTACGTAGATCACTCCCATTTTTTCAATCAGAGGCATTAAAAAAGGTTCAACTTACTGTATGTCCTTGGTCGCCCTAAAATAAAAGCAAAAATTGTCGAGGTTAGAGGTACAACAATGTTTTAACAAACAAACAAAGTGACTAACTGATAAATAAACATAAAACGAACAAAAAAGTTGGTAATTGTTTTAAGGAGCGAAACTTGATGTAAAATATTTTTTCATTTTCTTCCTACTAATATAAATAATAAACAATTGTTCCCCGACGTTTCCTTTGGTCCTTTCAAACAATTCCTGCACCCATGAAATAAATGACGATGTTTCGTTGTTCCGAAAACGCTCTCTCTAAATTCTAATGCATCCGGCTTAACACATTTAAGACGTCCTATCCGTGTAAACGTTTGTTTTGTAAAGTACTTTTAATGTTAGGGTAGTGTCTGTTTCAAATAATTTTTTTTCACATAGCTTAAGGATAATCTGCAAAATATACAACTTAATGTTTCATAATTTTTAACAGTTTACTTGCATGTTTTCGTACTTACCCTCTCTCCTTGTGATCCCTGAAGAAAAAAGGAAAAATGAAAAAGAAAACAAAAAGACAAAGACAACTTTCCATGAGACAATAAACATAATTTGGATAATGAATTGATGAGGGCACCTTATCTTTTTTCTTTTGATGGATGAAAAAACTTAACAAAACAAGAGAGACCAGAAAGAGGGCAGGGAAAATATAGACAGTAACGTTTCTGCAATATTTTTCAAGGCTTCTGGGGCAGCTTGTTTAAAGTCAGCACCTAAAGTCACTTAAAACGACATCTTGTTATCATCTATTCTTTGGCACTCACATGACAGTGCTAGCCGGTCTGCATTTATTCAAGAGAAAAGAATTTTGTTACAAAACAAAAAGCAGTCAAGGTTTACTTACCCTGTCACCTTTGGCTCCCTGTTGTGACATAATGCAAAAGAAATTGTCAGCACTTTGGATAGCTCAGACGAAAACAGGAGTAAAACAAGTAAACAGAAAAGAACAAGACAAAGAGCAATGGGAGCAAACAACAAACCTGAAGACCAGCTCTTCCCTTCAAACAAAACAAACAGAAACAAAATAAAGTTAGTCTCCTTAGTTTCAATGTTATAGCGTTATCATTATAGTGAAATTATATTATTGTGGACCTACATTCTCCTTACAACAGAGTATAGACTGTCACCGTCCTTGTACGTTTCTTTATTATTTTGGACAGTAACAAGTTTTTCTGATATGGATTCTGAACGTATAATCCACATTGTGCGTGTTTTTCTCTTATCTAAACAAACTCACCCTGGGCCCCAGCGGTCCGGGCGGGCCGGGCGGTCCATCTGGTCCGTCTTCGCCCTGGAAACGAATGAGAATTTGATTAAAAAGGAGGCCAAGCACGTGGAACACATTAAATGAATTCCTTGTAGAATCTAACCTGAAATATAGTGTGTGACTATTCAAATAGACGTTATTAAGCAGTACTTTTGCGTGTTACTGTCAATCCGCTATAGCTTGTTCCACCTTTTACGTCTATAGATAAGCTATAGTATTATGCTGCGGGCTATAAAATGCTAAGTGTTGCATGTCCAAGCATCAAGACAAGTCAGTTACCCTTCCAAATCGTGTTTTTTCCTTGTGTCACGCCAGAAACACAACTACACCCTTTGTAGTTTTGCTTTGTGTCACGCCAGAAATACGTGCGTGCGTTTCGCCTTGACAGAATAACGGAGCTTATTGTAACCTAAGCATACGCAGAATCTAGCAGAATCTCAAAAGCTATGTTATAAAATTATTTTAATACTAACTCTATCGCCTTTGGGACCAGCAAAACCACGCGGGCCGGCGGGGCCTGGGTCACCCTGAAAGAGAAATAGTTAAAACAAAAATTTTACATTAAATCATGCATCTGATATGTTGTTTAACATAAAATTTAAAATAATTTATGTTGCTGTTGTTGTTAAGGTTTAACTCTTTTTCACTATCAGTACGACGTAAAAATGAAAGAAATTCACAAACTTTTGGTGGCTTATCCTTTTGGCGTAAAAATCACTATGGAAGATATACTAGTTCTGCAACACTTTCGAGTGGTATACTCAACAATTATTCCACGAGCGCGCGTTGAATGTACCGCGCCTCATTGGCTATAACGATCTCATATCCAACAAGTGCGAGTGGAATAATTGTTTTATTAAAAACACCTCCCCCGATAAAAACAAGAAGAATGGAGACGAAAAGTTTGGCTATCCCAACACCCGTAAAAACGTCGTGAGAAAAACGAAAAAATAATTTATTATTGTACTCTACCACGATGAATAACCACAACATTTTTTATGACAACACCCAAAGAATTGCAATATTTAAGCTCCCCAGTTGTTTTTGTTGACGCGTATCGGCTACCATATTTGCGGTCAATGGTATATAAGCTCATAAACTATTGCCTGTTAACCACAAAACTCAGATTGCACGTCCATCTAGTCTTACTGACACACGAGATACTGAAACTGTATAGCCTGACAGTTTTTTAAAAACCCATATAGAAATTCATTTTTATATTCTTTAATTTTTGTCCATCCGTACCTTCTTTTGTATTTGCTGTTTATTGAAATATTTCTTGACTGTTTTGAGTGGTTATTTTTATATTTCACTCAAATTGGTGGCCTTTTTCTGTCCCTGACACAGTTCATTAAGGCATGTATACCAAAGAACAGGTTTGGTTGTTGTCGTGAAATATCTCTAACCTTGTCTCCAACAGGTCCTGCGACTCCCGTGGGACCAAAGAAACCAGGCCATCCCTAAACAACAATAAATTAATATTAGAAATTTTATATCCATTTTGTAACCAATTTTGTATCCATACTTAAGGCATCTCAGGCTAGAAGCTATGCAAAACAGTAGCTATTACGCAGAAACCAGAAACCATAACACACATGTCAACTGCGAAAAAGTATCTTGTCAAACGGCATTGCGGTGAAAGAAAATGTTCAAGGATCCCTCGCAACCATGATACCTTGCGCGCGAAGTGTGACATCCGCCATTTTCTCTAGCAGTTTCACAGTGATCCGTTTCGTGAAGACACGCTCCGCCAAAAAATATAAAACCGAAACTCTCGTACATAAACAAAAACAAAGGCGTGGCCGAGTAGGATCCTTTATAGGGGCCATGTCACGATATTTGAAGTCATTTTTCTGATGCACTGTACAAAATTAATTTCAAGTCGAAGAAAACCTCAAAATAACACTAACTAAGGTAGAAAAACACCAAAGAAGTAATAATAAACCGAAAATAAACAAGGATTGCTACAATTGCGGAAGATTTAGATGGATTACGAATGACAAACTTGAAAAAAATGGCCATTTTCTTCAAAATGTGTCGTTCGTTATGTAGTTGATCAGACAGTGACACGAGCTATTTGAAAAGAAGTTTCGAGTTCTCTCGACAGGATGAAATGGTTGCACGCTTGTTTGCTTGTTTGTACCCGAAAACCGACATAGTTATTAGTGGAAGAAACTGTCGAAAATGCCTAGGCTTAGTTGTACGAGGCATGCTTACCTTGTCTCCTTTTTCCCCCTGAGAGCCTTGCAATCCTTTTTCTCCTTTAGGACCCTAATGACAAAATCAAACATGGAACACATCAGTCGACAAAACAAAACACAACATTTCCGTAGGAGCGGTTTTCGTTCGAATGTCGTGAAACCAAAACCAATCACTCTGACCAACATTGACCAATCACAAAGGACACAGACAATCCATTGAAACAATCAAAACTCGTAGGAAATTTATACTTGGAGCCGGTATGAAGCGCGGGAAAACGTGCACGAGTTAGCCACGATTGGTTTTGGTTTTACTTCTGATTGGGGGAGAAAGTAGCGCGGGATTTTTAAACCAATCACAGGGCGTAGTCAAGCAAGACCAAAACAATTCTGGATTACTTTCGACACTCAATCGAAAACTGCTCTATGTCATCATCGTGGTTAACTCAGTTCTGTCACGGTTCCGAAGGTATCGCTTTTTTCCACAGTGACAAATTCTATTCGTAACGTCAAATGCTGACCAGACAATTGCTGTCTAACAGTATCACAGATACTTACAGTGTTTCCACGTGGGCCTTGAAGTCCCGGCAGTCCTTGCGGTCCTTGATCACCCTAAAAACAAAACGAGAAAAGCATAAATTGAATGCATATATAGCATTTGTAAGTATGTTTTCCATTTCATTATCCATAGAAATGAGAAAGCTGAGTGACAAGGTTACTCCATTGCACTGTACTAGATGTAATTCTCTTGCTATCTTTTCATATTCCCATCTACATGGGTGCAAAAGGAATCTTATCACAACAACAACAACAAAACTTTATTTACCCTAATTTATTTATTTACACTCCATCATCATTTCAATTGAATGATAAATCTCGAAACTGTAGCACAATTGAAACACGTTTCTTCAATGTCTGATTATGTCAAACAACATTAACGAATCATAAAAGCACCTGGCGGATCACTCATCTTGTCTAGCATGGTAACCAGAACAAAACTCGACAAAGTCATTTTCCAAATATACAATAGAATGTGGCTAAACACACGGGGCATCTACTTACCGGGGCACCGGGGGTTCCTCTTTCTCCGGTCGGTCCCCGGTCTCCTCTTGTTCCCTAAAAAAAATTCCAGTACAACTAATCAATTAATACAAGCATTAAACTGATCCGGGCACAACCAACAAACCAACCTCACTCCAGTCTCTTACGGATCGTACGATTGGCCGTGGCACGTTTCTACTTCCTTGTCAGACATATGTCTCTCTCTACAGATCACCACCCGTATGATCCGTAAACCTTTGTTCAACGATCCATACGGATCGTACAAGTAGTTCAAAGTCATTTACCGGTTGTACCAACCCTATTGCAGAGATTTTTAACCCTTTTTGAGGAAAATAGGAGTATCAGTTTGCGCTGAGGTGTGCGCCTCTGGGGGGTCTGGAGCAGTTCCCGGGTGCATAGGCTCTCGTGCCATTTCGGCATTGACATCATCTGGTTTTCTTAGGTCTTTTTCTTTACACATTTGTCTTTTTCTTCTCCTCAGTTCCATACTAGCAATCTCGTTTCAATCGGGGAATCTGATACGGGAGAGCGGGGCAGATCAAATCGGGACTCCGATCAAATCGGGAGGGTTGGAATCTCTGCTATTGATGTGACCATGTTTATTGTAAACTTCATTTTTTTTTAGTTTGATTAAATTTGCAAACTCTCTCGCTGAACGTAAGCAGATCTTACCGGTGGTCCAACGGGACCTGCAATTCCCTGGGGCCCAGGCGGTCCAGTCTCACCCTACAGAACAAGAAAAAAAACCTTGATCAACAAAGCGTTAAAAACACGAGCATACACAAACAATCAAGAACAATAAAGGAATACCAGCCTACAGTTCAAGTAAGCTGCTATTTTGTAAGCGGGTCAAAAAGACACATAAAACAGTGAGGTATATCTCAGATTATTATTCAACAAATGCGCGCGCTGCCCATATATGGTGAAAATGTTAACGTTATCTGTCATCTGTACATAACAGATATCCTGTGTTATTATTCCACAAATGCGTGCGCTGCCCATATATGGTGAAAATGTTAACGTTATCTGTCATCCGTACATAACAGATATCCTGTGTTATTATTCCACAAATGCGTGCGCTGCCCATATATGGTGAAAATGTTAACGTTATCTGTCATCTGTACATAACAGATATCCTGTGTTATTATTCAACAAATGCGTGCGCTGCCCATATATGGTGAAAATGTTAACGTTATCTGTCATCTGTACATAACAGATATCCTGTGTTATTATTCCACATGCGCGCCTGCCCATATTGGTGAAAATGTTAACGTTATCTGTCATCTGTCTCGATTCCTGTGTTTTTTCACATCGCGCCTCCCATTTGTGAATGTTAACGTTATCGTCATCTGTACATCGTTCCTGTGTTTTCACATCGTGCGCTCCCATTTGTGAATGTTCGTTTCTGTCATCCGTCATCGTTCGTGCCCGTGCGCTCCATTTGGTGGTTCGTTTCTGTCCTCGTCATTGTTCCTGTGTTGTCTCGCGTGTCTTTCCGCGAATCTATGTTCTCCCTGTTTTCTTTCGTCGTGCATCGCTCCCTGCTCTGCGGTATTCTGATTTGTCTTCGTCACATGTGGTTTGGGCTGTCCTCGGCTGCGCCTCGCTTTCGCTCCTCGGCTCGTGTCTGTTTATTATTCAACATGCGCGCGCTGCCCATATATGGTGAAAATGTTAACGTTATCTGTCATTCGTACATAACAGATATCCTGTGTTATTATTCAACAAATGCGTGCGCTGCCCATATATGGTCAAAATGGTAACGATATCTGTCATCCGTACATAACAGATATCCTGCGATATACGTAGGTTGCGAAGACTCGTCCGAAGTCTTGTAAAGCGCTGCACAATTACAGTTTTTCTAGCTGCAAAATGTGTTTCGTTGACAATTTGTCGAATAATAAAACAATTATCTCGCTCAATCTTGCGGAATATCGTCTGATTTTAGCCGTATCGCTCGCGGAATCGCTTTTCGCATCTCGCGCGTGTGACCGAAGTTGAGGCTGCTCAGTCATCCTTTATAAACACTACTTCTATTGTTTTTGTTTTTGTTTTTGTATTTTCTTTTTTACGGCTTTGCGCATTGTTTTCAGAGCCAATGGCGTGCCTCGTTTCCAAGAGATAGTGTGACGCCGAAAACTATGCGTTTTAAAACGAAAACGCACTTGTGCGGACTGGGCCTTACTGTAGCAGTTGTCCTGGTTACCTTATCTCCTGGGTCACCATCTGATCCGGTAAAACCACGAGGCCCAGGCTCCCCCTGAAATGACAACATAACGTGATGTAAGAATCATGATCGGCAGCGACAAGGAATACCAAACACTCTGCTTCACTTACCGGCTGTCCGGCTTTACCAGGGACTCCATCGTCTCCCCTAGGGCCGGGGGGACCCTAAGATAAAATGATATAGCCACAATAAAATCAGTTTTCATTACAAAAAGGGTCTGACTCCAAGTCGAGTAGCAGCTTTCGTAAGGCCTTGTTTGAATGGCTTGCTACCCTTCGAGAGAACAATTGAACCAACGCCCTTAGTTCCAAAAGCAATAGCAATGCTACACTTGAGGACCATTAGAATTACAAACTTACACGAGTTGCTACACTACTACACTGCTACCCGCATCTTTAAATTATTTTAAAAATATAAATAAAGACGACCGACTGAGGTAAAGTTCCAAGCAAACCACATAGTAACAACATCGAGGTTTATTTTGCGGATAAAACGTCTGTACGTTAACGATATCATTTACATCAACAATTCGCATAAATCAGTGTATATATAATTTCTAGTTAGAAATTTTCTTTCCATATTATACGTTTTCTTTTCACATAATATTGCAAAATCGTACCGTCATTTTAGTATCCAAAACATGGGAATAGCAGACCATCTAAAATTTCTAAGGTCAACAAATGAATAACAAAACTGCTCTTGAAACTGCAGTGAAGAAGTTAAAAAACCATATCTATAGAGAGTAGAGCTATTAAAAATCAATCTTACTCTTGCGCCTGGGGGTCCTGGCTGGCCGTCTTTTCCGTCTGGACCTGGAGCTCCCTTACGACGAAGGAAAAAAAAGATTTTAAGCAGAATCCGTTAAAATCGTCATTTACGAGTCACCCAGTCGAGTTGGTTAAGGACACGCGTTGCATGACAACACAACAAAGGCCGTAAAGGAGACCTATTGTGCTAAGTATCAAAACAAAGATAACATAGCATTTGAGAAAAGCTGTGATCACACTTATTAAACCACGTCTAAACGCGGTCCTTGTGAACTGTGGCTCATCCACGTATAGCGTCTTCAGAGTCCTGTGAAATCACTCAACACAGCCATAAACCAGCTGTAAGCTTAGCACTTCGTTTACGTATTTAAGATTTCAAAATAAACACCAGCTCGATGGCGGCTTACCTTGGCACCCTGTGACCCTGGTGGGCCCTGAGGTCCGGGTGGTCCAGTTGCGCCCTAAAATAAAGGACTTCAAATAAGTACTCATGATTATGAGACCATAAGTAACGAGTGTCGTAAAACGTTCCTCACCATTGGTCCTTTTGCACCTGGTGAGCCTGCGGGACCACGCTGTCCTGCGGATCCCTAACGTCAAAAATAAAATAAATTACTATCAAAGACATAGCTAGTTCTATTAATGACAAAAAAGGCAAATCTTGGGAGGTAAGACTGCCAAACAATTACCGTTGGCTCCAAGGTTTTTTCTCGTGCACAGGATCTAAACACTTTAATATTTCCTATAATTATGGTAAGCTGCTTGTAGAGTTCGTTTCTTGCGCGTACCATACCATTACTAAAGGAATAAGGCGTTTCCGCTCCGTTTTAACATTAGGCTTGGTACAAAACCTTTTCAAATTAAAATGAGTTTTATTGGCATATACATTGACAATCAACCGAACTTATTTTCATTAGAAAGGTTTTTCACCGGACATGAGTTCGAAACGAAGGCAAGATTTGACCCCCACGCGTAACGAGCCCAAGGAACGTCTGTGTAGGAGGCAAAGTCACATGGTGACTCCTATGTTGAAATCAGTTTTTTCATTCAAGCATTGCAACAAAGTAAAACAAACAACGTTAGGTCAATTCACTAAAGGACTTTATAGTGTATTTTTACATGAGGTATGCGGTAGTTCAACATACCTGTGGACCAGGATCACCTCGGTCGCCCTTTGAACCCGCCTCACCAGGTCGGCCCTGTGTGACAAGTATACGTCATATACGCAATCATGATGTGTGTAGTCTGTTCTCATGCATCTCGTAGTAGATGTACTTTACTACTTAGTCTGCTACTTTAAATAAGCTAATTCTTTTTTTTTTTTTTGCGATCTTCAACGTAAGGACATGATACATAACTTAGGATAGGAATGGTTTTGAGCCCAAGAAAAGAGATTTGTGACAGTGTGATGAATTCAACATCATTTCTTTGTATTAATGCTGCTACAAATACTTCTGTTATTAGCACTTTGTCAAAGTAAAAAACTCCTTGGGCCGATTATTTAAACGAGTTTAGCCGCGGCTGAGTCATCGTCTATCGGGATTTGCCTGCGTCCCGTACCCCGCCTGGAGTTCCGTTGACTAACAAACTGGCAGGCCTCTCCTGGTGTAACGTCGTTACTGTTTTCTGTTTCGGCCGTTGCGTCAACTTGTTTCGATGTCTTTGTTGCGCTTCCTGCCTCCGAGCTGGTTTGAGATTGTCCATTGTTCTCCTCACTCATTCTTGTTTTCCCCCTCTTCTCATTTGGAGTCCTTTTATTAATAGAATACAAAAGCAGGACAATGGTGTTCCTTTGGGAGCAGCACGCATGCATGATGTCAAAACAATAGCGCACTCTTGGACGTCGTCAAAATGGTCTTCGTGCTTCGCTCTCGGCGTTCGCATGCTCCGGTTGCCATAGTATGGGTCGTCGTCTACCTCGATCCCCTCTCTCTCGTTCATTCGGCCCCTGTTTTTCGTTTGTTGTCACCGATCACAGTTATTCACAGAATGCAAGCATGCTTGCTGAAAGAGAATCGCAAGGTAAACACTATTGAATGTCCAATCCGCACCCCTCCCCCGCCCCTCCCCGGGAAACATAAGTTCAAGCCAAAGCACAAACACTGCGAACCAAGCCCCAACACTCTTCTCCAACAATGTTGTCAGATCTTTAGGGTCCCATACAAATTGAGACAGTAAAGTTTAAGAAAACAACGTCAACGGCTTACGTCAAAAGACCGGATCATCTGAGCAGAGACAAGTTTCTTAATGTGCAGTTTTTTTGCCAGTTATTCTTAAAACCAGTGTGGTTCGACCGAGATTTAAAGGAGACCTCGGCCTTCGGAGCAGGCACCGAACCAACTGAGCAAACGCGACACAGATTAAAAACAGCAGTTTTTATAGCTTCTCTAATATGTGAAGTTATAATTGAAGTACCGGTGAGCCTGGGGTCCCTGGAACACCTGCGTCTCCTTTTGGACCTTGTTCTCCCTGAAAAAAAAATCCTCCAGTTTAGCTGGTTATTCATCCATGTCCAATACTCTGAAAATGATACGACCCGTGAATGGCATGCACGACCCGTACGCTTCGTACGACCCGCACAGGTCGTGAAACAATGGTTCACGGATCGTTAAGATGGTGAACTGCATATCATTAGTGAGACAGCACGTTCCGGCCGTACGACTCGTTCGACCCGTACAATCCGCACGAGTGGTAAAACAATGGTTTATGGGTCGTGCAGTTGGTAAAATGCATATCATTGGTGAGAAATGTTCAACCCAAAAACGCTAAACACAATGCTTATTTGTCACTCTAAAAGCGTGTCATTTACGGGTCGCATCAAGTCGTGTATATTTGACAACCCAAGCTACTGATCAAAGGTCATAAGAAAGCCAACCACTGTCAAAACAAAACAGTGAAGGAGAACGCTAGTCACCTTATCGCCAAGTCTTCCATCACTTCCCGTGTCGCCAGTTTCACCTTGGTCTCCCTGTGGTGAGAGGAAGAGGAACTTCACGTCAAAACTTGAAACTGTATATGATAGTACTTAACCATCTCAACAACGGAGCATGTCGCTTAAACAATTGTTACAAATATACGTTCCTAGTGGTCCATCAGGCTAGAGCTTATTCCGATTTCCGTAGCATAAAGCTACTAGGAGTAATCCCCTGTGGAAGGAATGCTAGTTCATCGCAAGGCTAGTCCATTGAAGGGTTACCCCCCCCCCCCAAGCATAAGCCTTGAGATCCCCCACCCCCCCCCCCCCCCCCCCCCAAGCATTAAATTCGCTGGTACCCATTTATATACCTGGGCGAAAAGCGGCACTCTGAATCTCTTGCCCTAGAGCACAACGCAGTGCCCAGGCCAGGGCTCGAGCCCGGGCCGCTCGATCTGGAGTCCAGCACACTGACCATAAGTCTGAAATCGCCGTCCTCTTGTCCCTCCCCCCCCCCCCCAACAAAATATCCTGTATAGGATAATCAAAGCAAACTTTGGCTAAAAAATACATTTCTTACCTTAGCTCCAGCCGGTCCTGGCGGCCCACGAGGTCCAGCTAAGCCTTGAGATCCCTAAAAGAAAAACAAGTCATACGGTAAAACCCTTAATTTACGGTCTGAGGAACAAGTCCCTTACTTGATAAATCCTCACGGATGAACTTGGAACGTTAACGACATATTTTGTGAGATCTTATCTAGCATGAGTGTTTTATTATCACGGAGTCACAAGGATACATTATTAAGCAGCTTCCATAACATGTTTGAAAACAAGAAATAATACACATGGATCAAACGATTATTTCCCGCCGAGCAAACTTTCAAAACAAACCTGGGGTCCACTGGGGCCTCTCTCTCCTTTCTGTCCCCTCGGTCCTGGAACGCCCTGTGAAAGAAAATATTTCACTGTCGTATAGAATCGCCTACAGATAGATCAGCAGGTTCCAATGAAATAACAACCTTATTTGAGCATTTGTTCTTAGAACTGACAACGACAACAAAGATCAGTGAGCAATCAACAGGAATAATGTAGAAGGAAGCCGTCCGGCGTTCTGTGTAGTACACAAGCGTGTTTCTCGCAAGTGCACCATAGCGCTTTGACACTTAAGCTTCTTAAAGGACGACAGCCAGCTAAAACATTTAAATAATACAGACTTCCTTCAAACCTCTGCACTAAAAACTGCTGAAAATGAGTAGCTAACCTACCGGAACACCCGCAGCCCCGGTAGGTCCGGGTGGTCCACGCCCTCCGTCGCTTCCTTTCTCACCCCTCGGGCCAGTAGCTCCCTGGGGGCCTGTTTCACCAGCCGGTCCCTACAGACAACAAGTTTAAGTTAGAAATAATAATCCAGGCAATGGAAAATGTATGGCAAAGTCAACTAAAAATCTCACAAATTGACAAAACCTTTTCCAACCCAAAGTCAAGTGGCCGTAAAGTGTGTTTGTTTTGTTTGTTATTCCAAAGTTCGTTAAAAGAGCTGACATGTCATGATTATCGTAGCCTGCGAACAGGGCTTTCCGGAGCGATCGCAAAAGAACCCACACACTAATCGTAAGGAGTAGGGCATGGAGATCCCGGTGTTGTGGTCTGGTCTTTGCCCGCTGTACTGTGCTTACTGTGAAATGCTCGGAGATATTAGCTGTATAAGCTACTCTGCAAATCCGAGGGTAAACAAAAGTGATGTGATCAAGCCACGTTGTGCTGCATGTTTTATCATGACGTTCAAATTGGTAATCTTCGAAATAATCCTTAAAATAATTGTTTACAAAGGTAGAAAAATGCCCCAACTTAAAGTAAGAATAAGCTGAATGGTAGCAAGGATGGTTAAGACTGGGCAAAATTAAGACGGATTACGAACGACAAGCTTGAAAAATTCAGGCTGAATTTTCTCTAGATGAGTACATCATCCGTCTTATACTCCTTATTAGGTTTGTTGTACTTACGGCAGGTCCAGGCTTCCCCGGTAAGCCTACAGGTCCAGCAGGCCCTGGTGGACCCTGAAGTGTAAAACAAGTTGAAATTTCTTAATACATTTTGAACTACAGTGCATATAGCTATTTTATGTTTTAGGTTTTGGTTTCTACAAAATTTCATACTTCCCCTGGCAGGCCCTCGAGTTAGAAGCGCAAAAACGAGAGAAAAAATCGCCGCACTCAAAAAGGCACCCTTATGGTGGATTTCCACTGACGCGTAATTTTTTACGTGCGTGAAAAAATTAGAGACAATGTATGAACGGCCTGCGTAAACGTGTACGCAAGCCGTTCATACATTGTCTCTAATTTTTTTACGCACGTAAAAAATTACGCGTCAGTGGAAATCCACCTTTAAGCCCATGTTGCGTGTGGCCATTTTTCCCGCAAGCTTTTTTTCTTCTTCTTGCTCAAAGTCTTAGCGCAACCTGCAATTCAGTCTGCAATGGGATTTTTTTTTAAGCAAACTACTAAGAACATTGCATTAATATGGAGTTTGCACAAAAATATACGGACTACTTAGCACATTCAAGTCCAATTTTTCACACACAAATTTCTCCTTGCAGGTCTCTGTGCTCATCTTTTAGCACCAATTGTGATCATGTATGAAGCTTCCTTTCAATGACTTTTACCTCAATTCTCACAACTAGCATGCTTGCCTTCGTGTACATATTTTGATGAGAAATAAGAGTTTGATCTTTATGTTACCTTGGGACCTTGTTCTCCTTTCTTTCCAGGGATTCCTGCAGCTCCTTGGGCACCCTGCAACACACATTCAGCATTAAAGTCAGAACTGCCTCAGTTAAGGACATTACAGAATGACGTAATAAGAGCTTATCTTCACTAGAAGATATACATAGTACCGTAGACTTAGAGCCTTGACTTCTCTTTTTATTTGTTTGTTTGGTAGTGGTGGTGGTAAAAGTTGTAAAACTTAATTTTAAAATGGTATTTCCATTCACGTATCTATATCTCACAGTTATTCAATTGCCTTTTGTCCCACAGGGGAAGAAAAGAATTAAGTAGTTATAAGTAGCTATAGCTTAAACGTCTCTTACGATAAATAACTAGTGCGTGACTGTGGAAGAACTTTTACATTCATAATGTCTGAGACTGTAAGACAAAAGATTATGACGCTCACTATACCGAGGACCTACTTTAAGTTTGTTTTGCAACAGTAGTATTGTGTTAGCTAAGTATAACCATCAAAGTTGTGTGTGAACTTTTCAGGTTTCTGGTTTATTTCACGATTCACTTCACGTCAAACAACTTACCTACCTTATTGTTACTTATTTTCGCGGGTACTTAATTTCGCGAAAATGGAACAGGAATATTTCGCGAGACTTAATTTTCGCGATTTGGCCAAAAATACGTAATTAGCATAAAAAATACAATAGAAATCGTTTAGACTTAATTTTCGCGGGTCTTCAAAAAATCGCGAAAATCGCGAAAATTAAGTCCCGCGAAAATAAGTAACAATAAGGTACACATCTCTACCTGTCAGTACACATTAGAAATAATTGATCTGTTGCTTTATTAGCAGTGAATGTAAATCATATTTCATACCTTCTCTCCCTCCTCCCCTGGGGGTCCTGTTGGTCCGTCCTCTCCGGGCTTACCCTGTCACAGTTAAAGAATCGCATTTGCTTGTTTGTTTTAAAGTGATTCTATTGTATTGCATTGCGTGTCGTTAGTGCATAAAATTTCGCTTTTTAAGCGTTGACTTGTAAGCGATGACGTCATCGATTATCGCTATCACACGACGGGTTCTTTTATTCTGTTGTCTGTTTGTCAGTTTGGCGCAACTGAAAAGAAATCAAGTTTAAGGGTCGCACTTAGGAAAAGTTCTGCCGGCTCCGCTTCCCCGGAGGCTTTGTCACAGCAGGGTCGCCTGGGGGCAACTGTGGGATGTCTCCCGATGATGCTTCGCAATCAGGTGAGCGAGGAACGGTGAGCAGTGGTCATCGGTCCTTCCGCTCGGCACCTGGGCCCGCGCGCGGTCCGGGTCCCCCCGCCCGCCCTCCCCCCTCCCCCCCCCCCGCCCCCCCCCCTCGCCTCCGCCCCCGGCGCTCCGGTCCCCCCCCGGCGCCCCCCGCCTCGTCCGTCACTGTCGGGTGTCCGGCCGGCCCCGTCCTCTCCCCTCCCCGCCTCCCCCCCCTCCCCCCCGCCTCCCCCCCGTGTCCCCCCCGCCCCTTCGGCGCTCCGGCCCCTCCCGGGCGCGTCCGGTCCCCTCGCCGCGCCCGGGGCAGGGCGGTGGGGTGGGCACGAAGAAGGGTCCCCGTGCGCCCGCGTGTTTCCTTGTGGACTCGCCCGTGAGTGCTCGGCGGTCTGTGGGTTTCGACGCTTTGCCGAAAACACCCTTGAATTGCGAATAATTATCAGCAAGTCCCTTCATGGCGCGGGCCGCGGACTGATTTGCCGTGCTTGTTCATTCGACGTGTTTATGTCTGACAGCGTTGACGTACGCTGTGATTCCTTGTTGCTCGGTCGTCTCCTGCCCCACCCAAGCACTCGGCGTCTTGGTTTTGCCGATTGCGTTTTTGCCAACTGGAAACCTAGGGTCGCTCGCGCGCCCTGATGACAGATTTTCACCGCATAAACAATTCTGCAAACTTTTCCAGTGCGACCCATACCTAACGTAACAAGAAATCGCCGCGTAGAATACAAAAGCAAAATACTCCCGTGCAGTCAGAATGGAACACTACAATGTATAAACGAAAGAGACTAATTTTATAAGGTGGGATCAATTAGATTTAGTAGACAGAAATTTCTAATTCTTATAATATACAGGGCCGCTCTAAACAAGAGACCGTTTGACCTTTCTCGCAGCTTAAAAGCTTGCTCGCGCGTATCGTGTGTCGTTTATTGGATGTCACACACTACAATATAACGCAATCTAGTGTTTACGAAAAAAACGTATTATTAACTTTGCATCCTTGGCCTGTGAATTAATAACTACTGTATTTATTTGAATTCCATCAGACCCTAACTATGCTATTTAGACAATCACCAACATTGCTTCTTAGGTTTAAAAAAAGTACACTGCAATTGGATAACAGTTTTTATCACGCACAAGGTGTCAGCTACTTTTACTTACGTTGAGTTTTTGACAAATTTCCTCAAAATTATGTTAGACCCTTTGTGAAACGTCATCGCTTCTGCATACACTGCATGCCGTTTATTCTTTGTTGTTAGGCTCGCTAGAGAAATATGTGTGGACGCAGCGTGGCCCAGTAGTTAGGGCACTGGACTTGTAATCCAGGGGTCCTGGGTTCAAATCATCTCCCTGCCACAAACTCCTTTAACGTTTTGAAATTAGGTCGACTGGCCAGCTTCCCACCAGTTGGGATTTTTAACAAGTTTCTGTTTATTTATAGTATTTGTTTATTTATTTAGTTTCGTCAATTAGTGCAGTGGCGCTAAATTCCTTGAGACTTGTCTCATAAACGAATGGAAACAAACTCTGGCCAATAACAAAGAACACTGAAAGACAATCCAGCGAACCACTCAAAACTTGAAACAAGTACATAAAACTAACAGAGCGCGGGAAAACGTGCGCGAGTGAGTCACGATTGGTTTTGGTTTCAATTCTGATCAAATAAGAAAATTCCGCGAGCTTTCAGGCAAAAGCGTAGTAATGCAAAACCGAAGCAAAAGCGAATTACTTTCGACACTAAATTGAAAACCGCTTTTGACTGTTGATAAAGAAACAAGCACTGCATTGTACTGCTAAGACTTACTGAAAGACCAGATTTTCCCTCGGGTCCTGGCTCTCCACGGGCTCCTTCTTCTCCCTAAATAAGAACAACGAAGTTGGAATAATTTAAGTGTTAGACATATATCGTGAAAATATTGAAAACAAATCCCATTTATCAGTTGTTTTTTTAATATGGTATCGTGGTTTTAGTTCTCGCCAAGCTTTGACATCAAGAGGTCAGTTCCTTTCTTCCCTTTTTCGTCTTTGCAAAGCACTTGTTAAAGTTTGTTGTTTATTTACCAAATAGAAGATGGTTTTCCATGCTTTTTAAGAAAATAATAATGTACGCATGAGGTCTAGAAAAGCTGCTAGTGGATGCCCGAGCCGTTAAGCGAAGGCATTCAGCTGCTTTTCTAGACCTCAAGCGTGCATTATTATTTTCTTACAGAGCATGGAAACCCATGTTTTATTTGGATTCTAATAAAAAACTTTCCTCTTTCTTGTGATATGGGCATGCTCACTCACCCTACTGCCTTTTTCTCCCGGTGCTCCTTGAGGTCCTTGGCGACCTGGCCTTCCCTGTGAAAGATTTCATTGTTAGGAAAGTATAAAATACCGAAACTCTTGTAATTCTTGTGATATTGTAGCAAGGCAGGAAGACATTAAAAATCATTCTACGTGCAAATAAATCAGAGTACTCACTGCAGGTCCCTGAGGGCCAGGCTGCCCAGGAGGTCCACGCATTCCTTGAGGACCCTAATGACATGGAAGAAAAAAAAATCCATTATACATGTATGTCGAAAATGAACAAAAAATTTTGAAAAAAAAAATTGTGCACACCAAACAAATTGAAAAAATTTTCGCCAAATGTTCGTCTTACCTGTCCACCAGGAAGGCCAATTGGTCCTTCAACTCCCTTGGGTCCTGGGGCTCCCTAAGGATTCAAGAAAATGACCCTTAGAAAAAGTGAAGCTTTTAAAGAGCCTTTCCTTAAATGCGTTGATGATGCAGAAATCTACAAAATATTGTAGTCCGAAAGAAAATATGAGAAATGGGTTTCTTATTCGACTGCTACGGCTATTAGATGACAATTACGCTAAGAATTTTAATAAATAAATGATATGTGTGGTACTTTTTATATCAAGAACATATTTCTATACTCAGCGTGGCTTATGTGGAAAAGATCATTTAGGAAGATGGAACGTATTAGGTTACACTTAGAAATGCACTAAGAATTCTGGGTAGTAATAACGTCAAAAAAGATCTCTTGCTTTATCTGCTGTCGACCACCAAAAATTGAGAACCTTTCATCATATGAGGATAAAATAATAGAGGTTTTCACTTACTGGCGGTCCCATGGAACCTTTCGGTCCCGGTGTTCCTGGCTGACCCTGTAAAATAATGATCAAAAAGAAAAATGTAAAACTTTTTAAAAGTAAGTTCCTTTACCTTTAGAACTTATACACAAACAAGTGTCTTGAATAATAGCAATGAAAGAATAACAGTTCAGAAAGACTAGACATCTTACCGCGGCTCCGTCTTTGCCGTCCACACCTGGTTTACCAGGCTCGCCCTGTTGAGAAAAATAAAGTGTTAATGTAAAGTTCTAAAAGAAGCGACTCTCTGAAAGAAGCGGTAAAACTCCAGGGTTGTTAGCAAATCCCTTACGAACAAAGCGACCTCTAACGCAACTTGTTATAAGAAACAGTGAAGTAACAGATGCTGGGACTTAAATTGAAGTTATCACTGATCAACCAAGACGTACACGTAAAATGAAACATGTTGTCAGTATAAACACACCTTTGGACCATCCCTGCCAGATTCGCCTGGGTCCCCTGTGGGTCCTTGGACACCCTGCAAAGAAAACAAACACCATATGCGTTCATAAATAATACGAAATGTAAGCTTAGGGCTAAGGAAACAGATTTATATTCGTCCTCACCGGTCGGCCACGATCTCCTTTGGGCCCTGAGCCACCTCTTTCGCCTTGTGGACCCTAAATTAAAGGTAAAATGTTAAGAGATGCTTCTTTAAGGGACTGTATTTTGCCAAATACTTGCTATGAAACTTACTGTCTACGAAGAAATTGCTTCTATGGATGTAAATGACAAAACCATAGCTTCATTGCAACCAAATGTGTCTTCCGGGCGTTATAATGTAAAGTTACAAGCAAACAAGATTAACTTTGAAAACTGTTCAGCCCAACAATATTTGAAAAACTCGTATCGCAATCCGTTTCAATCTTCGTCACTTTTGGCCATCCGTACCTTCTTTTGTATTTGGTGTGTTATTGAAATGTTCCTTCGCTGTTTTAAGTGGTTATTTCTATATATCAGCGAATTAGATGGTCATATCCCATGCCTAAATTTAGCTAAAATTCGTGAAACAGTCCCTTAAATAAATAATGTGAGCTGGATAGTATAATAACTGTTTGCATTATTTCGATTTCCAGGAAGTTTCTGTGACGTAATTTTAGAAGAAATGATATCGTTTTTGTATAATTTTCTAAAACCATATCACTTTGTTAATTTGCTTGATTTTGTTGAAACAAGAAAAGCGGGTTGAAAATAAGATGTTTATTAAACTGGATTTATGAAATGTACATTTGAAAGATGATATAAAACTAGACTCTTTTGCTTTAAAAATCTGTTGGGACGAACGCGAAAGCGAGCGCGATATACGAGCGACAGAGCCGCGAGTTTTGAATAGCGCAGGCGACGAAGGAAAGGCGGAAAGAGAGACTGCTCACTTTTCGATTTTTCTTTCGCCGCCCGCGCTACTCAAAACTCGTATATCGCGCTCGCTTTCGCGTTCGTCCCAACGGATTTTTAAAGCAAAAGAGAGATTGCTCGCATTCTAATTTAAACGGCAAGATAAGGCAAAATTCTGATATCACGAATACTTCCTGTAATAAGGTATCATAACATAAAGGAAAACAAAAACAAGATGAAAAATAGCTTACCCGTCCACCAGGCATTCCCGGAGGGCCTGGAGGACCTGTTTTTCCTTGAGGTCCCTAAAAATACCACAACAAATAGATACAAATAATGAAATGCTTTGAGAGTTGTTGATATCGTGAATAAAATCCATAATGACGGAAACTGATAAATGCTACTTAAACTTGATCTTACTGTCTCTCCGCGAGGTCCAGGAAATCCTGGTAAACCTGCTTTTCCTGGCAGACCCTAACAATTGAAAAACATCAGCCATAGGAGTTATTATAATACGATAATAAAATCAGTGACAGCTTTTGAACGGCAACTAACCAAGGAAAAATGTTGACTTACCATTGGCCCACGCGGTCCTTGCGAGCCCCTGTCGCCCTGTGGCCCTGGAGGACCCTGTTACAATAAAAGCATTATTTGTTTTTGTGGTCTTCTTAACATGAGGCCAAGAGCTAAGCCTAGTCAGGCTAAATATGTTACGTAGGATTGGGGTATGACAGTAGTGTGAAAACTCTTGCAAGTTTGTAGTTCTACTGGTCCTCCAGCTTGTGTAGCAGTTGCTATTGTTTTTGGAGCTAGGGGCATTGTTCCTGTTGTTTGTTCTGTTGTTTTCTTCAAGGGCATCAAGCCATTCATATGAGAGCTTGGGAGAGCTGCTACCCCAACTGAGTATAAAAGTGATGTTACCATAAAGTTTAAGACGGAAAGTGGAGGAGGAAATTTCAAGTTTGTTCATAGTGAGCTTATAGCAAAATGCGCGAAGTATGGGTTTTAAATTCGTGCACTTTTTGCTGTTAATTTAGCCAATTCCGTAATTTGGAATTTGAATGATTTAACTCAGTTGCCTTCTACTTGCTCCATCCTCCTTTTTTTTCATCACGTTGTTTGCTGTTCTATTGAAGTTGTGAGTTAATATTGTGACAGTGATAATAACACAGCCTAGTCCCTAAAAGCGGCGTTCCCATTTTTTTTTCTTTTATTAAAATATATTTATATACATCGAAAAAAAAAAAAACCCCCAAAAAAAAAAAAAAATTTTGGAGCGGAAAATAAAAAAACCAAAAAACCGACCCACAAAACGGAAGGCACGGAACCTTGTAAGACAGCTCAAATGACCAAAAATTGGATGCCCAGTAACAAATAGATGAGGGTTTATCCTATCTCGGGCGAGCGCGAGGTCCGACGTAAGGGCCTGGGAACGGGTTGGCGTGCCATGGTGACGCACGAAAACTCAAGTTCGTGGTTTTCCAAATCTGAGAAGTTTCATGGGAAGGGAACGCCTGGGTACTAGGCTGATAATAACACTATACTCACAGGATTTCCACGATCACCAGGTACGCCAGGCTCACCCGGGCCTCCCTGAAAGAAAATTAAAATGATTTTTTTAGTTGGTTGACCAAAACAAACTGTTTCTTGTACATGTATTAACACAATACAGTCAAGGCTTGAAGCAACCGCCTTGGGAATCGGAAATAAGTGTTTTTGTTTTTTTACTAGAGCTGGTAGTTTACAAGAATGAGCTCTAGTAAGCAACCATACGCTGAAACAATAGAGACTGGTTGCTTACTATAGCTTTTAGCATCAAGCTTGGTACAATGTTCCTCATTCTCAGGGTAACACTATAGTGACACTACTTCTCAAGCCATAAATTATGTGGAACTTTTTATCTTAAATATGAATGGTCATTTTAAGGTTACATTATATTATTTAAGGGCATCAGAATCTTTGAGCGGTCACTAACTAACTTACGAGAGCTTAAAATCAAAGGAAAAGACCTGAGTTGGGAATTTCCAAAGGTGGTCATGGTCGCTTACAGGCACTTAATTACAGGGTCTGAGTGACAATTCAAATAGGGTTTCACAGTAGCGGTTGCAAGAAGAGCTTCAACTGTATTACATAGTTCCATAGGCACGCAATGTGTGCAAAGGACGCCAGCTACATACACTATGTATGCATTGTACCTCCTGCAAGCATTGCATGTCCATAATGCTAGGTTATAATTAATTTAAAAACTACCTTTGTTCCTGGAGTACCAGGAGTTCCAGGAGACCCTCTCTCACCACGTGGACCCTGTGTAAGACATAACACAAATATATTAGGATAATCCAACAGCACAAATCTCTTGAAAATTTTTTAGCTTACCAGCTTGTCTTGATCATCCATGCTCCCTTAAGGTAAATCATGACGTGTAGTATTTTTTAAAATTTGAAGAGGATAATTTTTTTGTATTGCAAGAACAAGTCTGGATAGAATGCAACAGACCCTTAAAACAATAGGCTGGATTCTTAAAATTTCACGATGAAAAGACGATCGTGACAATTAAAAGTTAGAGTATAATGCTACCCAGTATAAAGGATAGACAATTAGAAAACAACAATGTAAGAGTTTGTCCAAAGTGCTGCATGGAAACTTGTGGAACAAACATTACAAGACACCGTCACTTATCAGTTCAAAATTCAAGAGGAAACGGAAGTTTTGTGATGTGACTTTACCCTTGTTCCTCTTGCTCCTTGTGGGCCTGGTGGTCCAGGATTTCCCTTAACAAAAAAAGATAAAATCCTTTACCACAGTTTCACTCTGCAAAGAAAACCTACATGATGCATAACTTTGGCATAAAATTTCATTGTCACAGCAGGGGCAGTACTAGTGGCATTCACTGTGGATCAGAAAAGTCAAACCTGCACAAACATACTACCAGTGATACTTAATAGCAAGATAGTCAGACCATTTTTTTGGCATTCATAGCTTTTTCCATTTCTTTTACTCTAATATGAAATATCAATGAATCTTTCCACATGATAGTTCCCATATTTCATTATTAAAGGAGCTATATATATGTCACGGGGATTTCGCAGATTTTTGGTCTCAACTATCATCAATTAGTGCTTGGCAACTAAACCCATAAAAAACATCTCTGAATATCTAAAGGAAGATATTAACCTAATTTGTGGACAGAAATCAGCCTTAGTTATAGATATCGATTTTTTGATGACGTGTGGAAACAACTTGAAAACGTATGCCTAACTTTTTCAAGTTGCAATCAGTTTCCATCTGAGCCATCCACAGCCAAAGATGCTTGTTTACAGTTTCAATCTTATCTATCAATTTTCAACAAAAATGGACTATTATTTTTAGGTTTCCTGTGACACAAATTATGTAAATTTTGGCTGTTCGAAAATCTGGTAAAATCCGTGGCAAAATAATAAGTCCTTTAAAAGCAGACTCACCCTAATTCCCTTTGATCCATCTCGTCCTCTTGGTCCCGAGGCTCCAGCGTTTCCCTGAGATAAAAAATAAAGAGAATGCATAAAAATGCACATGCAGACGATCTTTTGTATTAAATGTTATTACATGTATGTGTATATAAAAGTGGGTATAATTCAAATGGAAACTGCAAGATGCAGACAACAAATTTAAGCCACAACATAAACACATGCAGAAGGAAGCTATCAAAAACATATTCAATAGTGTTGCGCTTCACTCACTGTCTATCAAGACAATTTTCCAAGATTCCATGATGAGTTTTTTCACAGTTACCTTTTCTCCAGGTTCCCCTGCATATCCAGGCATTCCTGGAGAACCTCTCTCTCCCTGAGAAATAAAATAATTAAATAAATGGTGTCCAATTTAATAAACAAAAAAATGTCTGTTAAGCTGTTTCTCGCAAAATCTCTCACCCCAAGGACACTCATTTCCTGGTTAAGTGAAAAGCATCCAATAAAAATAATTACTTGCAAAATACAACTTCAAAATTTTCACGCAATTGAGTATGTGCAAAACTTTGAAAGAATAAGGTGTAGTGATGATGTCTGTTTACCTTTCCTCCTGTTGGTCCAGGGGGGCCAGGGGGGCCTGGAATTCCACTTCGACCCTAAAATCCAAAAATAAAACAAGAAACAATTGAAAAATTATTGCACTAGGAGTGCAAAAAATGTTAAAAAGGGTAGTATTAGTGCATGAGCTACACAATAGTGATTACAACAACAACATTGACAAGAATGATCCCAAGAGCTAAAAATAAACAACTGTAAAATTCAGGTTATAAGCCCTCGGCTTACACAACTTCATAAGGGGTTTTGGGTGGGCTTATAAACAGAGGGGCTTCATAGGCGTACGGGCACCTTCGGACCTGGGGGGGCGGAGACCTTATTGCCCGAAAAAAAATGGCATGGGTTGAAAGCCAAATAAAAAACGGACAGCAAAACGTGCATCGAAATAGTCGATCAACCAAAAACCTTGCCTTCTTGCTTGAAGGAAACGATAGTTCTATAATTAATTTGTGGCGTTGCCCGAAGTTGTTAAGCATGAATCCTTTTTCTTCGGAAATATTTTATTTATTCACTCTAGTTCACCAAAAAATAAAAGTATTGTTTTGGGAGCCAATTTACATTGTTTTCCACCACTTGAATTAAAGTTATACAAAAGCGTGTGAAAATTCAGGGATGAATGGGCAAAACACTTCGTTGAAAGTTTTTAGCTAGCCCTGTGAACTTAACATTTAAGTCAAAAGCATTATCTTCATCACATTTTAACTACTTTTTTTAAGGTTTTACACCGGGTCCACCGCACGCAAACGCTCAAGCTCTAGAAAAGCTGATTGTAACTGAATGAAACTGAGGGGTCACGAGAATGCGAGAAAAATAAAATGATTATAGAATTTCGGGGAACGAAAGCAGATGAATGAGAAATTGGGACTTTTGAACAGAAAGTTAGGTAACATCTGTTGATGTAATTCGTTTTGAAAGTATGTTGGATTGTCGGCGTATTTTCTATTTTTCTCGGCTTGGCCCGATCTAAGCATTTGCCCGAAAATTTCGGCACTGGGGGGGCTGCAGCCCCCCTCCCCCCCCCTCGTACGCCTATGAGGGGCTTATATCCTTGGGGGCTTATATAAGCGGAATAAAAAATAAGTTACGAAATGAGCCACAGCAGTGTTGATCCAAACACGTTTTTAAGTAAAAAAAGTCATAATAAAGCATCATTTAGACCTGTCAAGCAGAGGGGGCTTATAACTGGGTGAGTCCTGGGTGTATTTTTTGTTTCCAGGAAGATGGGCCTATAGCCAGGGGGGCTTACACATGGGGGGATTACAAGCAGAATTTTATGGTATTCAAATGGACGATAACTGTCACTGTGATTTTATTACTTTCTAATTTTTAAAGACAAATAGAAAAATACACTGTTTACAATACACATGCAAACTATACAACACCACTGCAGACCTTTGGTCCTTCAGTTCCTTCTGGTCCTGCTTGTCCCATTCCTCCTGCAGCACCCTGCAAGACAACAAATAATCTGTGAGTTAGATTTATCCTGGCCAATGCCCTCAGTATTCCTCTCTATCCTCTTGTTTTCTCTTGATTTACAGCAATTCTAGTGAATGAATGACTCACAGATATAAAGGACCACTTTGAAATTTATTTTGAATAGGAATATAGCAGTAACTCAAAGTTCGATTTCTTAAATTTCAAAGGCCACAACTCAGATGACTGTAAGTTAGCAATATAAAGGTTTAGGTTAAGTGTCCCATTGGCACCAAAGCTTATTTAACCCGGATTCTGTAGCATTAAGCAACAAGAAGTATTTCTATGCCCCCAAGATATGATTCTAGTCTATAGGAAGGTTACCTCCCAGCATTAAATTGACTGGGTGGTAATAACATAACCATCACAGGTAGGACTCACTCGATCTTTAATTAGTCCAGCACGCTTAATGTTAGGTTTCCACACCAGTATTAAACATGGGCTAGATATGCCACACTAATTGCCTTCAGTTGGTAATTTTATAATGTGGACCTCAAGTAAAAGACTCAATGCCACCTAATTATTGCAGAGCTGTGCTCTAGCAGAGTCCAGGTGCCCGGCCACAGGCAACTTACTTCTGACTTTCGGCGACTTGTATAACTTTGGCATCATGAAAGCTTTTAAGAGCTGGACACCCAAGATTTCTTACATAAGAGCCTTTGGGCACCCTGCAGTTATACCAAGTCCACAGCTTTGTATTTTTAATTATATGATAACGTAATTTTGTATCATTTTAGTCTGTCATTTCACTCACATCATCTCCCTTAGGGCCTTCATCTCCTTTAGAACCGGGATATCCTGACAGTCCCTGCAGAAAAAAAAATACATGTTGTAACACCTTTAAAAAGGACCAAAAAACTGTTAATTGTCCTCTTTTCAGAAACACACAATAATTACACAGGGGCAGATCTCGTGGAAAAATTCAGTTATGCAATTCCTTAGTGATGCACACCCACCTAAAAAGAATCCTGGATCTGCATCTGTTACATACATTTAGCCCAATCTCAACCAAAGACTTGATCAACTGAGCTTGGAGAAGACTTTTTATAATGCACAGCAAGCATGATCTTACCAGTTCGTGAAGGACTACATATATTAAAAAGACTGTACTCGGCATGAATAAGCAATTAAAACAGTGCATCTCTTTGCTTTTAATGCGTATATTTATGCATATATTTTCATTTTTATGCGTATATTTTCAGATACGCATGTGGAGAAAAAAACACCAACCTCTTCACCCTTCTCTCCCTCTGGTCCTCGTTTTCCTCGATTTCCCTAAAAAAAGTATTGGATATCAACATCCACTGTACACGTACATTTATTTACTACCACTGGTCAATGCCAATTAAAAATAGTTTTATAATAATTGCATATAACAATCCAAGAGAAATACAGATGATCACAATTGATTTAAAGAATATAATAGTCTTGTCAGATGACAAAGTTTGTCACTTGAATATTTTTCAGGTTTTAGACCAAAAAGAAAATCTTCTGTTTGTTACAAGGCAGCTGCATGTAAGAGCAATTTTCATTTGCGTGTTGAAAGCTATTTTTGTTTGCTTCAGTTCTACATTACTATGCTTAGTGATTGGTTTAAAAAACTTGCACCACTTTCTTAGCCAATCAGAAGTAAAACCATTATGCCTTTCTCGATCACACAATGTTTTCCCATGATTCATGCTGGCTTCCTGTATTTGGTTTGAGTTTTGATTGGTTCACTGGATTATCTGTGTCCTTTTTGGTTAGCCAGAGTGCCTACTTTAGTTTGGTTTAACAACACTCTTTGGAAATCACTCTTAACTAACTGTCTTTTCCACTGTGCAGCTTCTGTGCAGCTCACCTTCGGTCCTGGGAGGCCTGGGTAGCCTTGTGGTCCTCTTACTCCAGGTGCACCCTGGGAAACATGTCAGTGTGTTAGTCAACAAGTCAGTCGTTTTAACACACAACTTAGAAGTCGAGAGCAGTTTTAATGCTAACAGATCCTAAAAAGAATAAAGAATGATAGATCTTGTGGCATACTCTGTCTCCTTTTGGCCCTGGTGGTCCCTCAATACCAGGATATCCCTAAGTGTAAAACAAATAGAAACATATTAACTCCAACAGTATTGTAGATATGTCATTGACTTACAACGTACTATGGTCAACTCATCTTGAAAACAAAGTTCAAGCAAGATTGATAGAAAAGCATCAAATACTATTTTTTTGTGTGAAACAAAAATTATTGATGAAAATAAAAACATATTAAGTGAATTGGATTCCAACTTGTGTAGAGAAGTTAATAAATTTTGTTGAAATATGTTATTATAAAATTCAATAACAGGACTTTGCTATTCTTTACCCATCCACCAGCTACTTGTACAGCTGCTTCAAGCAACATTTTCAAGCTAATGTGTTATAAAATGACACATAACTTAACAGTGTCCATAAGGCACCCACAAAAATAACTACTGTTACATCAGTTTCATCAATCTAACAACCCAACTTTTAGCAATTTCAGCAATTTCCTCTCTGGAAATGCACACTACTAACTACATTTGATTATGCTATTATTTAAGATATATTTTTGCACGATGCTTAACATTGGACAAGAAGGCCTTGTTATCTTTTATCCCTACATAACAGATTTCCTGTGATACACATAGTCTGCCAGGATCCATTCAAAGTCTCACAAAGCGCTGTATTACCTCAGCTTTTCTAGCTGTAAAATGCATTTTGTTGACAATTTGTTGAAAAATAAAACAATTTTTCTGCTCAATCTTGCGGAATCTTGCCGGATTTTAGCTGACACTCGTTGGCTACGTCGTATCGGACAATATTCCACATGACTTTATTTGTAGGATAATAATTGTAAAGTAACATCACCTATTAACAAATATCTTCCTACTTACGGGTACGCCATCAGAACCTGGAAATCCCGGCATGCCAACTTTTCCAGCCTCGCCCTGAAAATATCAAGTAACAGACTGATTGTTTTTCCACTCTGACTATAAAACCTCTTAATAAGGAGTCATGAAGTATTATAAAATTATTGATGTGACTTAAATTAACAAAAAAAAAAAAAAAAAAAAAAAAAAAAAAAAAAAAAAATAATAAAAATAAAAACAAAAAAAAATATTTTAAAACCGCCTTTAAACTGAAAAAACCTCTCATTTATTAAACATTACATGAATGGAAAGGCAAAATCATCCAAAATACATGTAAAGGAAACTTGTATTTAATTTTACGTTAAGTGTGAAAGCAACATTTTTTGATAAGGGCTAACGATGATGCAAATGGTTAAAAAAGCTTTTTACGATGGTATCAGGTAACTAAGAAGGAACAAAATTGAGAACAGGGCAAAAACAGAACAAAGTTTTAGCAGTCTTCTACATGCATATATATATGTAGGGGTAAATAAGTTGTACGTGGCATACCTTGGGTCCTACAGCACCCTGAGGGCCTGGAATACCAGGAGACCCCTAGAGAGATGAAATACAAATGAGAACATGAAAAGAATAGAAATTGTTAACACAGGCACAAGATGACAGTGTTTGGAAAGACAAGTACCTATACCTGTCAGTACCTATGCAGTACAAAATTAAATCAGCTTCCCACTAAAGTGGAAGTAAAGCATGGAGAATTCTTTCTTGTAACCAGATTTTTCTCACCATGATAATTTCAAGATGGCTGCTACAGCTCTAAAGTGGAACTAGAAAACTATTAAAAAGCTGTTTACAGATCCTACCGAAGGTCCTCTCATTCCTTGTACACCCTGTATTCCTGGAGCTCCTGGGGGACCCTAGGAAAGAAATCTGAATCTGAATGACATGATACAACTGACATGTCAGCATCACCAGGCGCGTAGGAGGGGGGGTTCGAGGGGTTCGAACGAACCCCCTTTGGAGGTCAATAATGGAGGACTGAAAACACAAATTCTTGATTTTCTGCTTTTAGCAAATAGTGGGGGAATGGAAAACAAACTTTGAGTGTTGCAGCTTTTAAATTACCTTGCAAGGAAACGGAGAATGGATACAAGTGATCCCATCGTTGAAAAATATTTCCTTAACAGGAGTTCGGGATTTGATAAATGGAGTCTCAATAGACGAAAGGCGGGGAATACAATTTCGGGGGACCCAGGTGATACGTGTATTTAGCGCATATTAACGCTTTGACGCTGCTTTTAGTACATTGACGGTGGAGCCGGGGGGTGGGGGGCTTAAGCTTTTACCCTGAGATGCCTTTGCAGCACGCGTCAAGCTTTCGTAAAACGTTTAATGTACTAAGCCGGTATGTATGTGTGAATGTATCAAGTTAACAAAACGCCGGAAATATTGTTGTTACGTGTATGACTAAAAATACCTGTTATTTTACACTCCATCAAGTTTGATATATTGACGTGCACAATGCTGAAAATAGCATTTCCGGGCCTCTAGATTTCAAAATATTCTGGGGGGACATGCCCCCAGACCCCCCTAGAGGCTCGCGCCTTCGGCGCTCGTATTTAATTCCCCCCCCACTTAATAAATATTCCTGTCAATACGAACACCCTTCCAAAAACCTTAGCTACGCGCCTGATCACAAATCTATTCCTGTGTACCAACTTTATTCATACAGTATGTTGTTGAAGAGGCTAGGAGAACTGCTACTCAACAATTTTCCAGTACCATTGCTGGGTGGAGGTAGGCACTGTGTAAGTAAAGTACTCTTCCTAAGATTGTAAACATGTACAGTGACTGGACGAGTGACCCTAACCAGCAATTGTACTCAGACCACTTGGTCCATGGTCCAAAGTACATATACCAACCAGTAAAGCCACTGTATCTCCCACCCACAGTCAGGCTCTTAGCCAGGACTTGAAAAGTGCATGTCCAAACATTTTATGGGGCCTTATAAATATAAACTTCCTTTTGGGTTCCAAGGGCCAAATTCAAGCATATAAGGCCATTTTACAGTAGTACACTTTAAAAAGTGTACTACTTTTACAGTTTTGAGTGCAAGTTTATTTGAACAGGGTTCGAGACTAACTTTTTTTGCTAACTAGCCAAGTGGATAGTGGCAGCTTTGATTTCACTAGCCAAAACTTATTTTCTACTAGCCAGAATTTTTAAGCATAGTTCTTCTTATAAGGGGGGAAGGGTGAAAACAATGTCCGATAATGTTTAAACCTTTAACCATAAAATGTTCCTTAAATCTTCACGTTTTTTTCCTCAAAACAATTGGGCTTTATTCTTCACTATAAAAATTGTACATGTACATGCGTTTTTGTCAACTAGAATTTTGTTTAAAGCTTCACATTCTATAATGTCAACAGTTTACTTGTTAGTTATATTCTCTGAGAGACGATTTTAATAAATGCGGTTTCTTGCCACTCAGTAATGCCTGATTTTTTCACTAGCCATTTTGGCTAGTGAAAGGCCAAAACCTACTAGCCAAAACTGCATTTTTAATAGCCTTTGGCTAGTTGGCTACCGTTAGTCTTGAGCCCTGTTTGAATATTTCTAAATTTGCTAAAAAAACCTCTCAATATTGCAATTCGTATTTATTAATTTTGTCTAAAATAGGCCACCCACAGTACGCCTGCCACATAGTGCATACATTATCAAAAACATGACAATTCCTTGAAGAAAACAGAGCCTTACCGGGGATCCAGTTGGTCCTGGTGGGCCTCTCTCACCAGTATTCCCCTGTTGATAAAAAGATAAGGTAACATTGAGTGAGATATTCACATGTCACAGTCATAGTACTGTATACCAACCTTGTACTGGAATTTACAGGCGCGGATCCAGACCGGTTTCCACTGTTTTACGGAAATCAGCCAGATTTTTTAAATAAGTATATAACTTGAGAGTTTCTTCGAAATCATTACAGTATGATAATTTGTATTGAGGAAACTATCCTCATCCTAGGAATATGGGTGACTCAAAATACCTGGACAAGACACTTCAGGGAGCCAAAATCTAAAAACATTATCTGGAGGAACAAACCGTCAGATCTCCCCCTCCCTTAACAGCTCATGCCGCTTGGCGCTGGTCTTATCGGAAAACAGTTACTATTTTCTCTGGATCCGCGCCTGATTTACCATGTTTACTTGAAAAAGCGTCAAATTTAAAATTGAAACTTTCTGACATTTAGAAGTGGCACTTATTTAAGGGCAGCGCTTAAAAGGAACAGTGTTTTTTTAACACTAAGAAATATTTTTTGAACAAAACATAGTAACTTTTTTTCCAAAGGTTACAGCAACAACAACCAAAACTCAATGAAAATCTAAAATTAATGTCAATATATCTGTCTTTTTTTCTAATGAGAGTCAAGTTGCTGTATTGGGATGTGAGCCTCACTGCATGTTATCACCAAGCTCTAGAACACAACTGAGTTCGAATGAGTGCTGTGTGCGCGTAGTTTCTCATGGGTGTGGGGGTATTGGTCAATAACATTTTTGTTTTAATGTACAGGTGCTCATTTGAGGGTGGTGCTTAGTAAATATGGTAATACACCTGTAATCCCCGTGGTCCAGGAGGGCCTCTTGGTCCAGTTTCACCTTGTGGGCCCTGTAATCAAAGTACAGCATAAATACATCAGCTGCCGGTAATTTTTATCCTGTGTGATGAATGCTAGAGAAACTCGCATTCAGAGCACCTTAAAAAGCAGTTAGTGTTACAATCATGGTTGTCACATTTACAAAGAAGGCCAAATACCTGGATATCTGTATGAACGACTGGTTAATGACTATATAGCTCATCTTCCCTCGACCAAACCATAGTTAGAACTATGACCAAACGAGTCGCCATTTTGATTTTGAATGAGTGGGGGGACTGGGAACAACTTTTCAAATTGATGTTGTGGACTGGTACAAGTTACTAAATTTTTAGTTTGACCAATCAAAGGGTGCAATCTATCAGAAACTTCGAACAAAGCTAGCGAACAGCCAGATACAGCAAACAAACTTGTAAAGCCATGAATTCCAACTGTTGTTTAAAGACTAGTTCAATAAGGTTTATGTATTTTGTGCTCTCCTATATACATTTGGTTAGTTTGAGTCGTTGCTCAAAATTTTACAAAAGAATACAAAATAATAAAACGTTTAACACACAGGAATGTTAATTGGTTTTAAAGACAACTCACTCGTTCACCAGGAAGTCCACTTTGTCCAGCTACACCTTGATCTCCCTTTAAAAATATAATTTGATAATATTAATTTAAGGAGGAAGAGAAGAAGAAGGAAAAGAAGGAAAAGAACAGCAGCAGTAGCAGCAGGAAATAAGAGGCAAGAGACCTAAAGAGAGGAACGGTCGGTGACAAGAGCAATACGTGAAGTAAAACTTACTCGTTCACCAGCTTCACCTTTATCGCCTTTCTCGCCACGAGCACCAGGTAAACCCTGAATGGAAATAAAATAAAATGAGATTTTTAATGCATTTTTTAACAATACGAAATTCTCTTTATAATAAAATATAAAATAAAAAGGTCTTCAGAATGTAGAGACTTATCATGTATTTATATAATATCATCATCATCATCATCATCATCATCATTTGTAACTAAGTGGAAAGACCCTTTTGGAAAGCACTTATGTGATGTTGGCATCTTTAATTAAGTTTTAATATTATTATCAAGAAGAAGATATTTTACAATGTAAAACAAAAACCGCACGAAATACGATCTGCGATGTGATAAGCAAGAAGACAAGAAAGTTATTACTTAAACCATTTTGTGTTTCACTGCTACATTTTACTTTACCCGTGGTCCTTTATGGCCCATCATTCCGGCCATGCCATCAAGCCCTCTGTCACCCTAAAACAGAAAAACACACAAAGGTGTCTTAGTCGTTTCCTGCAATCTACTCTTGTTGCTGTTTGTTTGTTGTCTTTGCAAAACGTTGTCTTTTTTATAAACCGTTACGTCTGCACATTAACCAAGTGCTAGCCCACATTACTTACAGGTAAGCTTCGGATAGATTTCATTTACAAAATGAACGAAGTTAATAGTTTCTAAGGAAACTGCTATGTCTCGTGAAGAATGAATAACGTTTAAAGATTGACCTGTGTACCTTCTCTCCCATGGGTCCGGGAGTACCTCGTGCCCCGTCCGGTCCTGGGGGACCCTAGAAAGAACAAAGTATTTGATTATAATGGGTTGAAAATGTAAAAACAAATCTACATTATAAAGGAAACGAAACAGACGCTATTAGTACCGACAATTAACTTCCTTTCAATATTTTAGTACCTTGCAATCGAGCCTCTCGATCCAGAGGATCGCGCTAACAAAACCAGTCAAGTCAAACTCGTCCCTTAATCTAGTTTTGTCGTTTTACATAGTTGCTATGCCGTAACGAATTTCAAAAAACACGAAACAACGTTTTAAAGACATGATGGGGCATGACCTATGCCATCTTCAGTTATCGAGAATGATGCATACAACCCTATCTATATAGGTAGCTTACAAAAAGTCATTTCAACACCGAGCTTTACTTACTGCATGCAGAAAAACTTTCATTTGAAAAGAAAATGATGATAAATGAAACAACCCTTTGTGAGTTGCTCGTAGTAGAGTTCAGTCGTAATTAAAGAGAAAGAGATCATTTTATTTCTTGTTTCAAAAACTCCAACTGGAAGCGAGGGCCTTGTTAACATAGCCTGACACAAACACGAGAAAAAATTGGAAAAATTCGAACTGAAGTTTTTGTAAACTCAAGCCGCACGCGAGATTTCACAGATTTTCCCAAGTTTTCTACAGTGTTTACATCAGGCTATATTAAGGGCCTGTTTACATGGAAGGCGGGTGCCCCGGCTAACCGAGTTACCCGGCTAACCGAGCTAACCTGGGCGAGCCAACTTTTCATACGTTTCCTAAGAAAATGTATTGAAGCCTTTACATGCTAGAAGGGTAACCCGCCTTGCCGGGGCACTCGGTCTACTTGCCCGGGGCACCCTTCTAGGCGGGATAGCTTTTTGCCATGTAAACGGTTATGCCCGAGCTATCCCGGCTTGCCGGGATAAGTTTTCGCGCGTGTTTTTAAACTAAATTTGAAGTTAATGGCATAAAATGTATAAATTCTGGACCCAAACAGTGCTATTTGATCAAAATTAGTTTTATCAGTCGACTGGAAATATTTCTTTGAGCAACAGCAAATTAATTCGAAATTTTCGTGGGAATGATTATCCTAATTCACGAAACAACAAATTTAATTTCAATTTGGCGGCCAAATACTGTTGAATTTCGATTGAATTTCGTCAAAAATGAACGCAGTAAATTTCTGAGAACTTGTACATCAAATTGAAATAAGTTGGAAGACGAAAAGCCTTGATTATTCAGTAAAAAGTCATATTTTTCTTTAATCATTTGGAGCTACATTGTTTTCCCACGCCGTGACACGCTTCAATGACGCTGTCTAATCTCGGGTAGAAGGGTTGTGAATTCTGCATGTAAAGGCGGGCTAGGTTTTATCCCTTCTAGCCGGGTAACTCGGTTAGCCGGGGCACCCTCCCTCCATGTAAACAGGCCC